>NC_086454.1:6545481-6591884 GCF_028390025.1 Pseudophryne corroboree
CATATACTGCAGTATCACTGGACATATACGGCAGTATCACTGGACATATACTGCAGTATCACTGGACATATACGGCAGTATCACTGGACATATACGGCAGTATCACTGGACATATACGGCAGTATCACTGGACATATACGGCAGTATCACTGGACATATACGGCAGTATCACTGGACATATATACGGCAGTATCACTGGACATATACAGCAGTATCACTGGACATATACAGCAGTATCACTGGACATATACGGCAGTATCACTGGACATATACGGCAGTACCGCTGGACATATACAGCCAGAGCCGGCCCTAACCAATATGATGCCCTAGGCAAGATTTTGGCTGGTGCCCCCTAGCACCACCACTGGTTCTGCCTCTGACCTTGCACCTCTTTCCCAGCACCATCACCCCTCACCCATAGCAGTCCTTGTACCCCCTATATATATATATTTTTTTTTTAATGGTGAGCTTTGCAGTCAGATTTACTAGAACCATTACGGAAACAAGGTACAGTTACCCCCTATATTTTAAATAGGAACAGTTCGCACATTTGTCGCACAGCCCAAAAAGGGGCATCTTCTTGCTGGCAAGGGGCATGGCCACACAATAGTAACCCCAATTCCAATTACGCCACACAGTGCTGCAACTTTATTCACATTTGATCTTGCGATAGTATCCATAATTCAGATTACATCACACAGTAGTATCACTTTACCTTATAAACGTTACTCCTCACAGTAGAGCCCCTTATTCACATTACATCACACTGAATTGCTCCTTATTCACATTACACCACACCTTATTGCTCTTTATTCACATTAGACGACACAGTAGTGCCCCTTCTATTTGCAACGCCACATAGTAGAGCACCTTATACACATAATGCCACACATTAGTAATGCATTTATACACAATTCCACACAGTAATGCCCCTTACACATATGAGACACATTAATCTCCTTATAAACATAATGCACCTTACACATTATGACAACCTTTATTAATGCCCTTTTACACATAATGTCCCTTACACATATGCCGCACATTATTAATGCCCTTATACACATAATGACACACATAGTGCCCCCTACACATTTGCTGCACATTATTAGTGCCCTATACACATAATGACACACATACAGTAGTACCCTGTTACACATATGCCGCACATTATTAATGCCCTTATACACATAATGACACACATAGTGGCCCTTTACACATATGTTGCACATTATTAATGCATTTTTACATGACACACATAATGCTCCTTACACATATTCCGAACACTACTGCACAACCAACCCACTCACATGCACACAGCACTCACACTGCCACTAACACTGTGACCTCTGCCTCTGCTTGGATACAGATGTGTCCTCATAAGTCTTGCATCAATGCTAACGTCGGGCACCTTTTTTTTAATGAAAATGCATCTTATTTGCATTGCTATGTGGCTAGGATGCACAAGCAGCTTCTGCTGATTAAAATGATATGCAGCATGCCAATATACTGTGTGAGACTGTGGCTGTATCTGCATATGAAATGCTACACACAGAATATAGGCATGCCGCATATCATTTTAATCAGCAGAAGCTGCTGATGCCCCTAGGCATATCAAATGCCCTAGGCAATTGCCTAGTTTGCCTATGCCTATGGCCGGCTCTGTATACAGCAGCACAGGGACACTACCACTGGACTGATGCAGCACAACACAGCAACACTGGACAGCACTGGACATATGGCAGCAGAGGACACAATCCCTGTGACTGGACAGATTCAGCACAAGACACGGACACTGAGGACGGAGACACGTCCTCTCTATACACTCTCCAATGCCGTAGTGAAAATGGCGGGGACGCGCGGCTCCTTATATGGAATCCAAACCCAGCGAGAATCCGACAGCGATATGATGACGTTTTGCCTCGTTCTGGTTCCCGAGTCAGGCGGGAGAACCTGAGCATGACTCGGATCCGGGCTCGAGTGGTGAAGTTCGGTAGGGTTCGGTTCTCTGAGAACTGAACCCGCTCATCTATAATGGCAGGAGTGCTACACATAAGGTTGCAGTGCAGCAACTGGCTCCTGTCACTGAGCAGGATCCAGCATTTTTGGTGTCACCCCTTGGCGGGTGACACACCGGAAGCGGCCTGCACCCTTTGCACCCCCTGCAGTGAAGCCACTGCTTCCACTCACTGTTTGTGTATGGTTTGTGTGTAGGGGTCATGGCGGTATAGAATAGTAGCTTGTTTGTTCGCTAAGTTTTAGGCTTAACAAGGACACTCTGTTGCAGTGGGGTATATAGTAAACCACTTACCCTTGACGAAAAAAGTTACACCACCTAAATGGCTGGGTAGTGGAATGGAGAGTAGATCACCAGCGTTTGGCTCTGTATGTGTGTGTTTGGTTGTCCCGTCAGTTCTTTAAAATGTAAATGTAAAATATTACTTATCAGTAATAAACTGGACAGAAAGTGTAATCGCCATCACTGTTGTCTGCGTCTTTATTGTTAGTGGTCACTTTATGTACAGGTAGCGATTACACAATTAGCGAGCTGATATAATTGTCTGTGTGTAAGGAACATAAATAAAAATGGGCCTGATTCAGCCTGGACCGCAGAAGTGCTGGAATTGCTATTTGGCGATTACAGCACTTCTGCATGTGCGCACACACCGCTGTTCTCACGCGCAAGGACTTAAACTTCGATTGCATACGATCACAGTCCAAGTCCTGGCGGGGGGATGGGAGCAGGGTGTCGACGCAGTGCTTTGTAGGCACCGGCGAGCCGCTCGTGGGCGTGGGCTGGACAATGGAGGCGTGTCCAGACCATTTATGGGCCAGGCTGCGGGCAACCTTTAAGCCCGGCATGCAGGACGGCCTTGCCCTGTGCTGGACGGGCCCCCATATTCTAAAGACATGAGTTGTAGTTTTGCAATTTCTCATGCTGAATTAGGCCCAATGATTCCAGTTAGAGAACACACACACTGTCGTACAGTTATTGCTGAAATGATTTTCCTGTGAATACACACGTATACCTGCAATCCATAGCCATGAGACACGGCTGCGGCACGGCGGCGACACATCCAGTAAACGCCACAATGTGGGAGGTCTGCAGCAATCTGCATTTGCATAGTGTTTGATATGTGAAGCTTGTGACTGGCGACCTGTCGCTGTGACATTGTAACGCGGTCTGAGCGTTTGCTGGTGTTATACGAGCAGCTAATAACCTTGGTGGAAGCATTGTGCCCTGTACCCTCACAATATCCACATACTTCCACTGATTGCTCGTCATGATGCATCATAAAGAAAATATAGAACAATAAGCTTCTATGTTTCCGTTTTATCCTTTTCTCTCTCCTTGTCATTTATTCTTTTCTCCTCTTTGTCTTCCTGGGAAGGATACACACATAGGCAAGTCACCTTCCATCTGGAACCTAGCCAGTTACACCTGTCCTCACATTTCTGGGAGCTGATTAATGGCGGAGATACATTATGGGAGCTAATAGGAGTCAAATGAAGAAGACTAGTCAAGTGGAACGCTACAAATTGTCTCTCTCACATCCCCAGCCTCCAGATAGCGGGCCCTCTGGTCATTCTCATTCCTGTCCAGTTTGAGCTGAAAGCTAAAGGATTAGAGTGTAAATAACTCCAAACCAGCAATTGGGAAGCAGTCAGCTGTTTCATAGCTTATTTATTAGTATGACAGAAATGTAAATCTGCAATGCACAAGCAGCTCTCCTTCCCCGGACACTGTAACGCCTGTGTCATTGGGCCGCAGGATTCTAGAGTCGCTACTGCCGCCATGCCCGGGTTCTACGTGCACAGAAGAGAAAGGGCTCATGGGGCGAAAATATATAAAACCAATGGTGTTTTTAGGGCAGCACGGATGATGTAGTGGTTAGCATTACTGCCTCACAGCACTGAGGTCATAGGTTCCATTCCCACCATGGCCCTAACTGTGTGGAGTTTGTATATTCTCCCCGTACTTGCGTGGGGTTTCCTCTGGGTACTCCGGTTTCCTCCCACAATCCAAAAATATACTGGTAAGTTAATTGGATCTAGAGATGAGCGCCTGAAATTTTTCGGGTTTTGTGTTTTGGTCTTGGGTTCGGTTCCGCGGCCGTGTTTTGGGTTCGAACGCGTTTTGGCAAAACCTCACCGAATTTTTTTTGTCGGATTCGGGTGTGTTTTGGATTCGGGTGTTTTTTTCAAAAAACACTAAAAAACAGCTTAAATCATAGAATTTGGGGGTCATTTTGATCCCAAAGTATTATTAACCTCAAAAACCATAATTTACACTCATTTTCAGTCTATTCTGAATACCTCACACCTCACAATATTATTTTTAGTCCTAAAATTTGCACCGAGGTCGCTGTGTGAGTAAGATAAGCGACCCTAGTGGCCGACACAAACACCGGGCCCATCTAGGAGTGGCACTGCAGTGTCACGCAGGATGTCCCTTCCAAAAAACCCTCCCCAAACAGCACATGACGCAAAGAAAAAAAGAGGCGCAATGAGGTAGCTGTGTGAGTAAGATTAGCGACCCTAGTGGCCGACACAAACACCGGGCCCATCTAGGAGTGGCACTGCAGTGTCACGCAGGATGGCCCTTCCAAAAAACCCTCCCCAAACAGCACATGACGCAAAGAAAAAAAGAGGCGCAATGAGGTAGCTGTGTGAGTAAGATTAGCGACCCTAGTGGCCGACACAAACACCGGGCCCATCTAGGAGTGGCACTGCAGTGTCACGCAGGATGTCCCTTCCAAAAAACCCTCCCCAAACAGCACATGACGCAAAGAAAAAAAGAGGCGCAATGAGGTAGCTGTGTGAGTAAGATTAGCGACCCTAGTGGCCGACACAAACACCGGGCCCATCTAGGAGTGGCACTGCAGTGTCACGCAGGATGTCCCTTCCAAAAAACCCTCCCCAAACAGCACATGACGCAAAGAAAAAAAGAGGCGCAATGAGGTAGCTGACTGTGTGAGTAAGATTAGCGACCCTAGTGGCCGACACAAACACCGGGCCCATCTAGGAGTGGCACTGCAGTGTCACGCAGGATGTCCCTTCCAAAAAACCCTCCCCAATCAGCACATGATGCAAAGAAAAAGAAAAGAAAAAAGAGGTGCAAGATGGAATTGTCCTTGGGCCCTCCCACCCACCCTTATGTTGTATAAACAAAACAGGACATGCACACTTTAACCAACCCATCATTTCAGTGACAGGGTCTGCCACACGACTGTGACTGATATGACGGGTTGGTTTGGACCCCCCCCAAAAAAGAAGCAATTAATCTCTCCTTGCACAAACTGGCTCTACAGAGGCAAGATGTCCACCTCATCTTCACCCTCCGATATATCACCGTGTACATCCCCCTCCTCACAGATTATCAATTCGTCCCCACTGGAATCCACCATCTCAGCTCCCTGTGTACTTTGTGGAGGCAATTGCTGCTGGTCAATGTCTCCGCGGAGGAATTGATTATAATTCATTTTAATGAACATCATCTTCTCCACATTTTCTGGATGTAACCTCGTACGCCGATTGCTGACAAGGTGAGCGGCGGCACTAAACACTCTTTCGGAGTACACACTTGTGGGAGGGCAACTTAGGTAGAATAAAGCCAGTTTGTGCAAGGGCCTCCAAATTGCCTCTTTTTCCTGCCAGTATAAGTACGGACTGTGTGACGTGCCTACTTGGATGCGGTCACTCATATAATCCTCCACCATTCTATCAATGTTGAGAGAATCATATGCAGTGACAGTAGACGACATGTCCGTAATCGTTGTCAGGTCCTTCAGTCCGGACCAGATGTCAGCATCAGCAGTCGCTCCAGACTGCCCTGCATCACCGCCAGCGGGTGGGCTCGGAATTCTGAGCCTTTTCCTCGCACCCCCAGTTGCGGGAGAATGTGAAGGAGGAGATGTTGACAGGTCGCGTTCCGCTTGACTTGACAATTTTGTCACCAGCAGGTCTTTCAACCCCAGCAGACCTGTGTCTGCCGGAAAGAGAGATCCAAGGTAGGCTTTAAATCTAGGATCGAGCACGGTGGCCAAAATGTAGTGCTCTGATTTCAACAGATTGACCACCCGTGAATCCTTGTTAAGCGAATTAAGGGCTGCATCCACAAGTCCCACATGCCTAGCGGAATCGCTCCCTTTTAGCTCCTTCTTCAATGCCTCCAGCTTCTTCTGCAAAAGCCTGATGAGGGGAATGACCTGACTCAGGCTGGCAGTGTCTGAACTGACTTCACGTGTGGCAAGTTCAAAGGGCATCAGAACCTTGCACAACGTTGAAATCATTCTCCACTGCACTTGAGACAGGTGCATTCCACCTACTATATCGTGCTCAATTGTATAGGCTTGAATGGCCTTTTGCTGCTCCTCCAACCTCTGAAGCATATAGAGGGTTGAATTCCACCTCGTTACCACTTCTTGCTTCAGATGATGGCAGGGCAGGTTCAGTAGTTTTTGGTGGTGCTCCAGTCTTCTGTACGTGGTGCCTGTACGCCGAAAGTGTCCCGCAATTTTTCTGGCCACCGACAGCATCTCTTGCACGCCCCTGTCGTTTTTTAAAAAATTCTGCACCACCAAATTCAAGGTATGTGCAAAACATGGGACGTGCTGGAATTTGCCCATATTTAATGCACACACAATATTGCTGGCGTTGTCCGATGCCACAAATCCACAGGAGAGTCCAATTGGGGTAAGCCATTCCGCGATGATCTTCCTCAGTTGCCGTAAGAGGTTTTCAGCTGTGTGCGTATTCTGGAAAGCGGTGATACAAAGCGTAGCCTGCCTAGAAAAGAGTTGGCGTTTGCGAGATGCTGCTACTGGTGCCGCCGCTGCTGTTCTTGCGGCGGGAGTCCATACATCTACCCAGTGGGCTGTCACAGTCATATAGTCCTGACCCTGCCCTGCTCCACTTGTCCACATGTCCGTGGTTAAGTGGACATTGGGTACAACTGCATTTTTTAGGACACTGGTGAGTCTTTTTCTGACGTCCGTGTACATTCTCGGTATCGCCTGCCTAGAGAAGTGGAACCTAGATGGTATTTGGTAACGGGGGCACACTGCCTCAATAAATTGTCTAGTTCCCTGTGAACTAACGGCGGATACCGGACGCACGTCTAACACCAACATAGTTGTCAAGGACTCAGTTATCCGCTTTGCAGTAGGATGACTGCTGTGATATTTCATCTTCCTCGCAAAGGACTGTTGAACAGTCAATTGCTTACTGGAAGTAGTACAAGTGGGCTTACGACTTCCCCTCTGGGATGACCATCGACTCCCAGCGGCAACAACAGCAGCGCCAGCAGCAGTAGGCGTTACACGCAAGGATGCATCGGAGGAATCCCAGGCAGGAGAGGACTCGTCAGAATTGCCAGTGACATGGCCTGCAGGACTATTGGCATTCCTGGGGAAGGAGGAAATTGACACTGAGGGAGTTGGTGGGGTGGTTTGCGTGAGCTTGGTTACAAGAGGAAGGGATTTACTGGTCAGTGGACTGCTTCCGCTGTCACCCAAAGTTTTTGAACTTGTCACTGACTTATTATGAATGCGCTGCAGGTGACGTATAAGGGAGGATGTTCCGAGGTGGTTAACGTCCTTACCCCTACTTATTACAGCTTGACAAAGGGAACACACGGCTTGACACCTGTTGTCCGCATTTCTGGTGAAATACCTCCACACCGAAGAGCTGATTTTTTTGGTATTTTCACCTGGCATGTCAACGGCCATATTCCTCCCACGGACAACAGGTGTCTCCCCGGGTGCCTGACTTAAACAAACCACCTCACCATCAGAATCCTCCTGGTCAATTTCCTCCCCAGCGCCAGCAACACCCATATCCTCCTCATCCTGGTGTACTTCAACACTGACATCTTCAATCTGACTATCAGGAACTGGACTGCGGGTGCTCCTTCCAGCACTTGCAGGGGGCGTGCAAATGGTGGAAGGCGCATGCTCTTCACGTCCAGTGTTGGGAAGGTCAGGCATCGCAACCGACACAATTGGACTCTCCTTGTGGATTTGGGATTTCGAAGAATGCACAGTTCTTTGCTGTGCTGCTTTTGCCAGCTTGAGTCTTTTCATTTTTCTAGCGAGAGGCTGAGTGCTTCCATCCTCATGTGAAGCTGAACCACTAGCCATGAACATAGGCCAGGGCCTCAGCCGTTCCTTGCCACTCCGTGTGGTAAATGGCATATTGGCAAGTTTACGCTTCTCCTCCGACAATTTTATTTTAGGTTTTGGAGTCCTTTTTTTACTGATATTTGGTGTTTTGGATTTGACATGCTCTGTACTATGACATTGGGCATCGGCCTTGGCAGACGACGTTGCTGGCATTTCATCGTCTCGGCCATGACTAGTGGCAGCAGCTTCAGCACGAGGTGGAAGTGGATCTTGATCTTTCCCTAATTTTGGAACCTCAACATTTTTGTTCTCCATATTTTAATAGGCACAACTAAAAGGCACCTCAGGTAAACAATGGAGATGGATGGATTGGATACTAGTATACAATTATGGACGGGCTGCCGAGTGCCGACACAGAGGTAGCCACAGCCGTGAACTACCGCACTGTACTGTGTCTGCTGCTAATATATAGACTGGTTGATAAAGAGATAGTATACTCGTAACTAGTATGTATGTATAAAGAAAGAAAAAAAAACCACGGTTAGGTGGTATATACAATTATGGACGGGCTGCCGAGTGCCGACACAGAGGTAGCCACAGCCGTGAACTACCGCACTGTACTGTGTCTGCTGCTAATATATAGACTGGTTGATAAAGAGATAGTATACTCGTAACTAGTATGTATGTATAAAGAAAGAAAAAAAAACCACGGTTAGGTGGTATATACAATTATGGACGGGCTGCCGAGTGCCGACACAGAGGTAGCCACAGCCGTGAACTACCGCACTGTACTGTGTCTGCTGCTAATATAGACTGGTTGATAAAGAGATAGTATACTCGTAACTAGTATGTATGTATAAAGAAAGAAAAAAAAAACACGGTTAGGTGGTATATACAATTATGGACGGGCTGCCGAGTGCCGACACAGAGGTAGCCACAGCCGTGAACTACCGCACTGTACTGTGTCTGCTGCTAATATATAGACTGGTTGATAAAGAGATAGTATACTCGTAACGAGTATGTATGTATAAAGAAAGAAAAAAAAAACATGGTTAGGTGGTATATACAATTATGGACGGGCTGCCGAGTGCCGACACAGAGGTAGCCACAGCCGTGAACTACCGCACTGTACTGTGTCTGCTGCTAATATATAGACTGGTTGATAAAGAGATAGTATACTCGTAACTAGTATGTATGTATAAAGAAAGAAAAAAAAACCACGGTTAGGTGGTATATACAATTATGGACGGGCTGCCGAGTGCCGACACAGAGGTAGCCACAGCCGTGAACTACCGCACTGTACTGTGTCTGCTGCTAATATATAGACTGGTTGATAAAGAGATAGTATACTCGTAACTAGTATGTATGTATAAAGAAAGAAAAAAAAACCACGGTTAGGTGGTATATACAATTATGGACGGGCTGCCGAGTGCCGACACAGAGGTAGCCACAGCCGTGAACTACCGCACTGTACTGTGTCTGCTGCTAATATAGACTGGTTGATAAAGAGATAGTATACTCGTAACTAGTATGTATGTATAAAGAAAGAAAAAAAAACCACGGTTAGGTGGTATATACAATTATGGACGGGCTGCCGAGTGCCGACACAGAGGTAGCCACAGCCGTGAACTACCGCACTGTACTGTGTCTGCTGCTAATATATAGACTGGTTGATAAAGAGATAGTATACTCGTAACTAGTATGTATGTATAAAGAAAGAAAAAAAAACCACGGTTAGGTGGTATATACAATTATGGACGGGCTGCCGAGTGCCGACACAGAGGTAGCCACAGCCGTGAACTACCGCACTGTACTGTGTCTGCTGCTAATATATAGACTGGTTGATAAAGAGATAGTATACTCGTAACTAGTATGTATGTATAAAGAAAGAAAAAAAAACCACGGTTAGGTGGTATATACAATTATGGACGGGCTGCCGAGTGCCGACACAGAGGTAGCCACAGCCGTGAACTACCGCACTGTACTGTGTCTGCTGCTAATATATAGACTGGTTGATAAAGAGATAGTATACTCGTAACTAGTATGTATGTATAAAGAAAGAAAAAAAAACCACGGTTAGGTGGTATATACAATTATGGACGGGCTGCCGAGTGCCGACACAGAGGTAGCCACAGCCGTGAACTACCGCACTGTACTGTGTCTGCTGCTAATATATAGACTGGTTGATAAAGAGATAGTATACTCGTAACTAGTATGTATGTATAAAGAAAGAAAAAAAAACCACGGTTAGGTGGTATATACAATTATGGACGGGCTGCCGAGTGCCGACACAGAGGTAGCCACAGCCGTGAACTACCACACTGTACTGTGTCTGCTGCTAATATATAGACTGGTTGATAAAGAGATAGTATACTCGTAACTAGTATGTATGTATAAAGAAAGAAAAAAAAACCATGGTTAGGTGGTATATACAATTATGGACGGGCTGCCGAGTGCCGACACAGAGGTAGCCACAGCCGTGAACTACCGCACTGTACTGTGTCTGCTGCTAATATATAGACTGGTTGATAAAGAGATAGTATACTCGTAACTAGTATGTATGTATAAAGAAAGAAAAAAAAACCACGGTTAGGTGGTATATACAATTATGGACGGGCTGCCGAGTGCCGACACAGAGGTAGCCACAGCCGTGAACTACCGCACTGTACTGTGTCTGCTGCTAATATATAGACTGGTTGATAAAGAGATAGTATACTCGTAACTAGTATGTATGTATAAAGAAAGAAAAAAAAACCACGGTTAGGTGGTATATACAATTATGGACGGGCTGCCGAGTGCCGACACAGAGGTAGCCACAGCCGTGAACTACCGCACTGTACTGTGTCTGCTGCTAATATAGACTGGTTGATAAAGAGATAGTATACTCGTAACTAGTATGTATGTATAAAGAAAGAAAAAAAAACCACGGTTAGGTGGTATATACAATTATGGACGGGCTGCCGAGTGCCGACACAGAGGTAGCCACAGCCGTGAACTACCGCACTGTACTGTGTCTGCTGCTAATATATAGACTGGTTGATAAAGAGATAGTATACTCGTAACTAGTATGTATGTATAAAGAAAGAAAAAAAAACCACGGTTAGGTGGTATATACAATTATGGACGGGCTGCCGAGTGCCGACACAGAGGTAGCCACAGCCGTGAACTACCGCACTGTACTGTGTCTGCTGCTAATATAGACTGGTTGATAAAGAGATAGTATACTACTAATATTATATATACTGGTGGTCAGGTCACTGGTCACTAGTCACACTGGCAGTGGCACTCCTGCAGCAAAAGTGTGCACTGTTTAATTTTAATATAATATTATGTACTCCTGGCTCCTGCTATAACCTATAACTGGCACTGCAGTAGTGCTCCCCAGTCTCCCCCACAATTATAAGCTGTGTGAGCTGAGCAGTCAGACAGATATATAATATATATAGATGATGCAGCACACTGGCCTGAGCCTGAGCAGTGCACACAGATATGGTATGTGACTGACTGAGTCACTGTGTGTATCGCTTTTTTCAGGCAGAGAACGGATATATTAAATAAACTGCACTGTGTGTCTGGTGGTCACTCACTATATAATATATTATGTACTCCTGGCTCCTGCTATAACCTATAACTGGCACTGCAGTAGTGCTCCCCAGTCTCCCCCACAATTATAAGCTGTGTGAGCTGAGCAGTCAGACAGATATATATAATATTATATATAGATAGATAATAGATGATGCAGCACACTGGCCTGAGCCTGAGCAGTGCACACAGATATGGTATGTGACTGAGTCACTGTGTGCTGTGTATCGCTTTTTTCAGGCAGAGAACGGATTATAAATAAAACTGGTGGTCACTGGTCACTATCAGCAAAACTCTGCACTGTACTGAGTACTCCTAATGCTCCCCAAAATTAGTAAATCAAGTGTCTCTCTAATCTATTCTAAACGGAGAGGACGCCAGCCACGTCCTCTCCCTATCAATCTCAATGCACGTGTGAAAATGGCGGCGACGCGCGGCTCCTTATATAGAATCCGAGTCTCGCGATAGAATCCGAGCCTCGCGAGAATCCGACAGCGTCATGATGACGTTCGGGCGCGCTCGGGTTAACCGAGCAAGGCGGGAAGATCCGAGTCGCTCGGACCCGTGAAAAAAAACATGAAGTTCTGGCGGGTTCGGATTCAGAGAAACCGAACCCGCTCATCTCTAATTGGATCCCAACAAAATTAACCCTAGTGAATGTGTCTACGTGTACATGTGATAGGGAATATTGGCCCTCATTCCGAGTTGTTCACTCGCTAGCTGCTTTTAGCAGCATTGCACACGCTAGGCAGCCGCCCTCTGGGAGTGTATCTTAGCAGAATAGCGAACGAAAGATTAGCAGAATTGCTACTAAATAATTCCCTGCAGTTTCTGAGTAGCTCCAGACCTACTCCTACACTGCGATCAGCTCAGTCCGTTTAGTTCCTGGTTTGACATTACAAACAGGCCCTGCGTTCGGCCAGCCACTCCCGTTTTTCCCTGACACGCCTGCGTTTTTTTGCAAACGCTGGGAAAACGCTGAGTTACCACCCAGAAACACCCACTTCCTGTCAATCATTCACCGATTAGCAGAGCGACTGAAAAGCGCCGCACGAACAACAGCAAATCTACTAAGTTTTTAGTTAAATAACTAAGCGCATGCGCCCTGCGTGCCTTGCGCATGCGCAGTTTGCAACAAATCGCAGCATAGCGAAAATCGGCAACGAGCAAACCACTCGGAATGAACCCCATAGAGTGTAAGCTTTACTACTGGGGCAGGGAGTGATGTGAATGGGCAAATATTCTCTGTACAGCGCTGCGGAATATGTGTGCGCTATATAAATAACTGGCAATAAATAAATACATGGCTGATTTGAGGAAAGAAAGCTACAGTATAATTCCGGACGCTGATAGTTTCCTTTCTGGATATAAGGGAATATCAGCCAAAGCCGTCCTTCCCGGTGTGACCCCCTAAGTGTGGGAATAAAGGGGCTACTCTCTATGGTGGTCATTCCGAGTTGATCGCTAGCTGCTTTCGTTCGCAGCGCAGCGATCAGGCAAAAAAATGGCAGTTCTGCGCATGCATATGTGGCGCAATGCGCACGTCGTACTATTACAACGAATAATGTAGTTTCACACAAGGTCTAGCGAAGCTTTTCAGTTGCACTGCTGGCCGCAGAGTGATTGACAGGAAGTGGGTGTTTCTGGGTGTCAACTGACCGTTTTCAGGGGGTGAATGAAAAAACGCAGGCGTGCCAGATAAAAATGCAGGCGTGGCTGGTCGAACACAGGGCGTGTTCGTGACGTCAAAACAGGAACTGAACAGTCTGAAGTGATCGCAAGCGCTGAGTAGGTTTGAAGCTACTCTGAAACTACACAAAATTATTTTGTAGCCGCTCTGCGATCCTTTCGTTTGCAGTTGCACTTCTGCTAAGATAAATTACACTCCCAGTGGGAGGCGGCATAGCGTTTGCACGGCTGCTAAAAGCAGCTAGCGAACGACCAACTCGGAATGACCCCCAGTATACTGAACTTATCGCACTATTGCAACATTTTGTTTGTGTTTCATGGTTATATAAAGATAAGGATTCCTGGATAAGAAGTCCCCCCCCTTACTCCCCCAGCTCTCAATGTAAATGTATCACTTTGTTTTTATTTAAAGCATATTCATTGTTATAAAGAAATATAGTGAAAATATGTTTCACTTAAACAGTCAATAAACTGTTATATATAATATATAATGATACTATAGTGGGTAATGATAATACAGTAGATGTGACAAAGTGCGGGATGCTTAAAGTACTGTTTGAATTCCACCAATGATTGCAAGCATAACGGCGTTATAACAGCGTTTACTAACGCTGCATGCTAGAGTAAAATCACATAGTACATTGTTTTATTATAAGCATTTATTTTGTTGAATGCTAGTTTAGTATAATATAACCTAATAATAAATAACTAAGCCCTGTAGCCTGCCCCTGTCCTAAATGTTCACACACCACTCAGAATGGTGCACAGTACATTATAGTAGAAATATTTTATAATAACTGGCCATTTCGGGCTTACAGTAATGGATAATGTGCCCAAGTGCCGCCCCAAAATGAGTGCCTCCCCTAGGAACATGCCTCATGTGCCTAATGGGAAATTCACCACTATTCGGTAGCCATCTTGGTTAGGGAATGTAGCCTCCTGGTAGGAACCAACATGGAGTATTCGCAATATCACATTCCTACTTCAACGTTATAACTAATGTGACAGAAGTACCGTGCACTATAACCCTGGCTGCTGGTGCTGACACTCCATGTCGTTCTGTATGCCACTCAGTCACTAATCCAGGTAATAAAGGTAAAAGACAAGGTACGGATATGAGCGGCCCGCGATGTGCCATTGTCACGTCGACCTTAACCATTGTCAACTTTTCAGCTGTCGGCCAATTGTACCTGTCGACCTAATGCATCCATATGGTGATGACCTAGTGACTGGCTAACTAGACAGTGCAGATATATCATCCAGATACCGGTCTGAGCCTCATCTATATATACTGCGAGTGCATGCATGACAATGTGCCAGATTAATGACAGCATTGCCCTTTATAGGAGCGGATTCGGTTTTACTCGGTTTTACTCGGTTCTCAAAACCGAATCTTATTGGCTATCCAAAACACGTGACATCAGTGAGCCAATAAGATTCGGTTTTGAGAACCGAGTAAAACCGAGTAAAACCGAATCCGCTCATCACTACTTTATAGTCCTGTGCAGTATAATGTACTATATTATAAAGTCCACAGTCTGAAACCTGGTCCTTAGAAGGAGGGGGTGTGGCCCTCCGGCAATAGAGCCCATCGGGGGTTTCCCCTGTACCCAGTCCGACCCTTAATCCCACCCTGTGTGTAAGCCTTTGTCTCAGTAAAAGCCTCCATGGCTTGCTGGCTATACGGAGGCTCCTTTACACTAATAGTGAACAGTTTGGTGGCACTAGACTCGGTTCTGCAGGATTACACGTGCATATCCCATATGAGAGCGCAATGTGGGGGTAATGCAGAGCTGGAAGTAAAACGAGTGTAGATTATTCAAGAGAAACACGCACATGAGAATATCTGTCCTCTGTAAATGGATAAATGCATCTTATGATGTCTGACTCCTCATGGGCCACATTTGCTCCTGTTTTACTACAAACTGCCGACATCCACTTGAATACTGAACCTTACCGATACCAGGTTGAAAAGACATACCATACTCCGCTCAGCAGGCGCGTCTCGCTCCACATATCGGTGTATATACGTTTAAATGTTTGTTGCCATATATTTCTATATAACATTTGTAACAATATATTTTGGGGAATTTTGCAAGATACTGACATTGCTACCTGCGATACGCGGCTTCTTGTTTGCAACTACTCGCTGTGATATTTCTTTTCTCCTCACTCCTGTGAAGAATTGGCTTATAGAAATGGCGTCCCAGTCTGATGAACAGAAATACTAGAAAATAGAATTCATTCTGATTTGTAGGACTTTCTGGTTGTAAGTGCAGAACCCTGCGACATAAATGAATATTTATTTTATTTACAGTTTCTTATATAGCGCAGTATATCCCGTTGCGCTTTACAATTGGACTCAACAGTGATAAGACAAACCGGGTAATAACAGACAGACATAGAGGTAGGAAGGCCCTGCTCGCAAGCTTACACTCTATAGAATATGTCGGAAATATGAATAATGCAGCCTCAGGCAGTAGAGATGTACAGCTGGACATCTGTCAGAGAGAAACGTCTGCGGTCTAATTCATGTCGGAACGATACAATGCGCCATTGCTGAGGTGTCTTTCACACAGTGAATTTGTTCTTTGTAAATAAGCCTGAAATCATTTGCAGTCAGCGCCACGGCTCTGAGCTGTGTGCTGTGAAGCAAATACAACACGGAATAACTAAGTCTATCATTAACTGTGATACAGCCACTGGAATTGCTCCAAATGAGAAGCACAACGTATTGCCGGGGACAAGAGGAGGACAAGGCGATTATTACATCTCATGCTTCTCACTATATCTCTCTCAGGGGAGAAGTGAGGTTCCACACAATGGACAGGACTTGAACTTCTAACGCTTTCCAAAGGTGTTTATACATAAGGGGGGATAATGAGTGCACCTGTACCTGGTTTTTGTGCATACTGGGGACCAATTTATTATTATTACTACATATATTTATATAACAGTGGAATTGATTAAATTAGAATACACTTCACTTCTTCTGAGGAAGTGCAGGACCAGGTGCAGAAACGCGTCCCATCTCCTCCTTTTACAGAGCTATTATATATTTACTTTTATGCATATTACGTTTTTTCTTTGTTTTATGCAGGATGTTATTTTATTGATGCTGATATTTACATAGATGTTATCAATTTACTGTCCGTAAATAATGAAAATGTTTTTGATATATATTTATTTTAACTCTGTCTATTCCGTTTGTCCATTGGCGGATCGGCTAGTGTGTACAGTGATGCAATGTATCATCACATAGGGGCATGGCAGGATATATCACATCCCTGAGCCGTGTGCTCAGACAGATAAGGCCTTATCTAGAGTGCCAGTAATATAATGGCTGCTCTTCCTTTTTCTTCACTCTCCTTCATAGTAATATACAGTACATGTAGAAGGTGTGAAGGCGCGGGAAAGTGTTGATGCAGGACAGGCTTGGACTGGCCCACAGGGGAACAGGGGAAACCACCGGTGGGCCCTACTGCCTGGGGGCCCCACCTCCTGCTCTAGGGATCAGGTTCCAGACTGTGCACCTGAATTATACATTATACATATGTTACCTTATACTGCACTATGGTGTATTTTCTATAGAGTATTGCTGTTATTAATCTGTTATTAATCTGGTACATTATCATGCATGCAGCAGCTGAATGTACTGTATATATTTATGATGGGGCCCAGACGTTACACTCTCTAATGGTTAGTCAAACCAATGAGGTGGCAGGCCACACCCCCTCTGCAGACTGGCCACACCCCTAATATAGGCCCCTACCACTGCATTCCGCTGGTGGGCCCTACATGCCCCAGTCCGACACTGTTGCAGGATAATTTGTAGCCATCAGTTGCTGATAGATCACCGACACGGGCGTCCATCCTGGGTATAATGGCTTGTAGAGTATTCCGGCTGAGGATGCACACAGCACGTGCAGTATATACTGTAAGTACCGTATTCTGGTATAAGTAACTGTATATCTCAGACGTACTGTAAGTACAGGATGCAGTGTGACAATATTTGCCCATGGCACCCAGGTATGCTCTGTTGTGTGCTATAGTCAGGTGTGTGTACAGATGAAAAGCAAGGGCAGGCACAGGGTTCCAGACGTTGCTAGTGGTTACAGACTCTAGTTCGGCTGCAGCTGGTGAAACCATTTGCTTGTTGAGCCTCTTGCAGAGTATTCACCCGAATCCATAATTAGCTGCTCCCACGTGACCTTCCCCTGCAGTATGTGCACTCATTTCATTTGTTTGTGAGCAGGGCCAAGTGAACTGAATGCAATTCCTGTCATCAGGTGAGTCTGCACTGTGCTGCAATTCCTGCCGTCAGGTGAGTCTGCACTATGCTGCAATTCCTGCCATCAGGTGAGTCCGCACTATGCTGTTGTGTCTGCCTTCAGGTGAGTCCGCACTATGCTGCAATTCCTGCCGTCAGGTGAGTCCGCACTATGCTGCAAAATCCTGCCATCAGGTGAGTCCACAGTATACTGCCATGCCTGCCAGCATGTGAACCTGCACTACAGTATGTTGCCATACCTGCTATCAGGTGCATTATGCTGCAATACCTGCCATCAGGTGTATTATGCTGCAATGCCTGCCATCAGGTGCATTATGCCTCAATGCCTGCCATCAGGCGTATTATGCTGCAATGCCTGGCATCAGGTGCATTATGCTTCAATGCCTGCCATCAAGTGCATTATGTTGCAATGCCTGCCATCAGGTGCATTATGCTGCAATGCCTGCCATCAGGTGCATTATGCTGCAATGCTTGCCATCAGGTGCATTACGCTGCAATGTCTGCCATCAGGTGCATTATGCTGCAATGCCTGCCATCAGGTGCATTATGCTGCAATGCCTGCCATCAGGTGTATTATGCTGCAATGCCTGCCACCAGGTGCATTATGCTGCAATGCCTGCCATCAGGTGTATTATGCTGCAATGCCTGCCATCAGGTGTATTATGCTGCAACTAGGGCTGGGGTTGTTATTCTCATAAAGGGAAAACCATTCCGACATAAATATAATGAAAATAAGTTTCATCATTTGTAAATTTATATGTAAAAGTCAACAAAAAAGTGCATGAACATTTTTTTTATAAAAAAGTCTATTTATCATGTAATATTTGCGGGATACGCCCCCAAAACATCCACTTTCAACTATGAAGTATCCTCCAAATGTGCGTACAGGGGACCGCAGCAGATATATCCGCCATTTTGACTTGTAAGTAAGTAGCCCCAATTGTTCTCTAAGTGGGCCACAATTACCAAGCCCCGGATTGCGATGCATTTTCCAGCCTGGCCCTGGTAGGTAATAATGACATCTCCTGGTGGATTATCCATTGTAACCTACAGGTTGGGGTTCACTATGATATGCCGGCGGTCGGGCTCCCGGCGACCAGCATACTGGCGCCGGGAGCCCGACCGCCGGCTTACCGACAGTGGGGCGAGCGCAAATGAGCCCCTTGCGGGCTCGCTGCGCTCGCCACGCTACGGGCACGGTGGTGCACTACGCGCGCCACACTATTTTATTCTCCCTCCAGGGGGGTCGTGGACCCCCACGAGGGAGAATAAGTGTCGGTATGCCGGCTGTCGGGATCCCGGCGCCGGTATACTGTGCGCCGGGATCCCGTCAGTCAGCATACAGAAGACCACCCACAGGTTGCAGGTCAGAAGAGTTACCGGGAGCGGGATCCGCGGCCTCTGTCACCGATACGCTCTATAGGGGCATGCACGGTGATCACCCGGCTCCCAAAGCAGAAGAGAATTAGCGATCACTTCACTGTCACTACAAGTGCGCTTTAATATGGACCCGATCAGGTTCCTGACTATAGACAGGCACAGTGGCAAACGCAGGATTTAGCGAGGGGGGTTTCTTTGGGTGTGCATGTATATGTGCATGTATGTGTGTGTTTGTGTGTTTGTGTGTATATATATATATATATATATATATATACACACACATATTCACTGCTCAAAAAAATAAAGGGAACACTAAAACAACACATCCTAGATCTGAATGAATGAAATATTCTTATTAAATACTTTGTTCTTTACATAGTTGAATGTGCTGACAACAAAATCACACAAAAATTATCAATGGAAATCAAATTTATGAACCCATGGAGGTCTGGATTTGGAGTCACACTCAAAATTAAAGTGGAAAAACACTACAGGCTGATCCAACTTTGATGTAATGTCCTTAAAACAAGTCAAAATGAGGCTCAGTAGTGTGTGTGGCCTCCACGTGCCTGTATGACCTCCCTACAACGCCTGGGCATGCTCCTGAGGAGGTGGCGGATGGTCTCCTGAGGGATCTCCTCCCAGACCTGGACTAAAGCATCCGCCAACTCCTGGACAGTCTGTGGTGCAACGTGGCGTTGGTGGGTGGAGCGAGACATGATGTCCCAGATGTGCTCAATTGGATTCAGGTCTGGGAAACGGGCGGGCCAGTCCATAGCATCAATGCCTTCATCTTGCAGGAACTGCTGACACACTCCAGCCACATGAGGTCTAGCATTGTCTTGCATTAGGAGGAACCCAGGGCCAACCGCACCAGCATATTGTCTCACAAGGGGTCTGAGGATCTCATCTCGGTACCTAATGGCAGTCAGGCTACCTCTGGCAAGCACATGGAGGGCTGTGCGGCCCCCCAAAGAAATGCCACCCCACACCATTACTGACCCACTGCCAAACCGGTCATGCTGGAGGATGTTGCAGGCAGCAGAACGTTCTCCTTGGCATCTCCAGACTCTGTCACGTCTGTCACATGTGCTCAGTGAGAACCTGCTTTCATCTGTGAAGAGCACAGGGCGCCAGTGGCGAATTTGCCAATCTTGGTGTTCTCTGGCAAATGACAAACGTCCTGCACAGTGTTGGGCTGTAAGCACACCCCCCACCTGTTGACGTCGGGCCCTCATACCACCCTCATGGAGTCTGTTTCTGATCGTTTGAGTAGACAAATGCACATTTGTGGCTTGCTGGAGGTCATTTTGCAGGGCTCTGGCAGTGCTCCTCTTGTTCCTCCTTACACAAAGGCGGAGGTAGCGGTCCTGCTGCTGGGTTGTTGCCCTCCTACGGCCTCCTCCACATCTGCTGATGTACTGGCCTGTCTCCTGGTAGCGCCACCATGCTCTAGACACTACGCTGACAGACACAGCAAACCTTCTTGCCACAGCTCGCATTGATGTGCCATCCTGGATGAGCTGCCCTACCTGAGCCACTTGTGTGGGTTGTAGACTCCGTCTCATGCTACCACTACAGTGAAAGCACCGCCAGCTTTCAAAACTGACCAAAACATCAGCCAGAAAGCATAGGAGCTGAGAAGTGGTCTGTGGTCACCACCTGCAGAACAACTCCTTTATTGGGGGTGTCATGCTAATTGCCTATAATTTCCACCTGTTGTCTATTCCATTTACACAACAGCATGTGAAATTGATTGTCAATCAGTGTTGCTTCCTAAGTGGACAGTTTGATTTCACAGAAGTGTGATTGACTTGGAGTTACATTGTGTTGTTTAAGTGTTCCCTTTATTTTTTTGAGCAGTGTATATATCACACCCATCACTTTTCCACTACAGGAGCTAATTCAGACCTGACCGGTGCTGTGCGTTTTCGCCTGTGCTGCAGTGCGCCGGTGCAGTGTGCCGGCTGTCTTAGCCCTGCGATCACCTCTGCGTTATTGACGGGCAGAGGCGGTCGCTGGGTGGGAGGGGCGGGCCGGCGACATTTAGCCGTCGTTTAGGGGGCATGGGCCGGGCAACGCAGGCGTGGCTGGACCTTTTGGGGGGGCGGGCTGCGGCGGCTCCGTGACATCACACGCAGCCGCTGCGACCCGGGCTGCGACGAGTAGCTCCCTGCCAGCGCGCAGGAGCTGCACTGGCAGAGAGTTACTCCTAAAGTACAGAAGCATCGCCGCTGTGCGATGCTTTTGTACTTGTGCGGTGGGGCCCGGGCGTGACATGCGGGGCGGACTATCCCTGTGCTGGGCGTCCCCTCGCATGTCAGGGAAGCTGATAGTAGATGCACTAAATTTAGCACATCTACGATCAGGTCTGATTCACCCTCACAGTCTGAATCGATCACAACCTTTGTGCATTCACATGTGCCGTACGGGTCTTCAGACATTTTTGCACATGCGCAGTTGCAAATAATCGTGAGCCTTCGGCATTGCACCTGGATTGGGTGGGCTGTGAATCAGACCCCGGAGTCATCTTTTGTCGGATGTTAATTAACCTACCAGGTGTTTTTTGGAGTATGAGAGGAAATCCGCACAAACACAGGGAGGGCATTCATTCTGCCCACAGATGCCCCATGGGTGGGAATTGAACTCAGTGCTATGAAACAGCAATACTAACCTCTACGCCATCTGTGCTGCCTACTTAATCTTAGAAATTTGCTAAATTATGTACAACTGTTTTGAAAATGTCCCTCAATCATACTGCTAACATATTATCTTTATCATGGGTGAATGATCGAGCTGTGAGCAGTAGCATGCTGCAACTTGTAGTTCCCCAAAAGTTTAAGGCGTGCTGGATTCTGGGACCTATTCTGCCGACACCTGCGGCTGGGAGTGACTGACGATTTAAATGTACTTAAATACACTTGTGTGTGTGATCCCTGGCGTAGACATAATAGCTCATTGTATTCCCAGCATGTGTGTAAATGTAGAATTATTTTCACTAACGTAGCATGAAATTGGATCATCTTGTCAAATTTGCACCTCGCGAGCTCCCATTATACTGACCACAGAACTTCTGCCGTTTCATTTTTGTAAAATACTGTACAAGAGCCGGATTTCAGGGCTTTCCAAATAATCATTAGGAGCACAGCTGATTATTAAACGGCTAATTAGAATTTTCTCTGCATATCTAAATTAAACTTTTCTTGTTTAATTAATTTCATACCAGGGAGAGCATTAGTCTGCGTGGGCTTTATGAGTTGCCATATAACGCGGGATCCGTAGCCGTCGCTTTGATCATGTTGATTGCGATAATTGAAGACATTTGATGAACTTATGGATTCTACTTGTTATGTGCAGTTTTTCTGGCAAGCAGAAGAGACAGGCAAAAGTGGGCCTGATTCACACTGTACAGTATTGCGATTGCAGCTGCGCTCACGGCCGTAAAGTAGGAGCGAACGTTTTGCCAGTGTCTTCAGACGCATTCCCTGCGTTTACCTGCCTGAGACCCCCACTTTCCTTTCCTGAGAACAACGGAGATCCATGTCAGGCTGACGCAACGCCACCATCGGCTCAGCATCGGTTGCTCACCGACCTGGTCAGTACTAAAAGAAGGTATTAAAAATATGAATACTAGGTAAAAAAAAAACCTGTGTAGCAAAGGGTTCTGTTACTTACTTAGGAGATAAAAATTGTAGTTGGAGGTGGGCAGGAAAAGAACAGAAGAAAGAGGTATAAAAAGTTGACCTCGGAAGTCATCTTCAAAGCCAACTCGGCCCAGGGGAGTTGTTAAATTGAAATCAGGGTTCCCAAGTTTGATGAAATTTGGGAAGAGTGTAAAGTTAGGTGATATACTCCATATAATAAATATTGTGTATGCCATATTGGATTTGCTGAAGCAGGATGAGGTGGAGGAAGAGGTGTTACCCCCAGCGATTAGTCATTGGGAGGGTTTGCCTAGTTTTCCTAAAATTGACCATGGTATTGGTAACAGAACATCCCAGTATTGGTTTTGACCTTTAAACTAAATTGCAGCTAAAGATCTATTGACTATCTGAGACCACGGACTATCATATCTGGCCCATAGTCTCTGTCAAGTAAAGGATTGCCACTGTCAGACTCGTAGAACCTTGAAAGGCCAAAGGTTCCTTTTATTTTAGCCAGAATAAAGTTGAAGTCATCATAGAGCTATGTGACGTGTTGTTTAGCTACAGGAACTCTCCTCTGGCCCTTACAATGCTAATCTTTTATATTAGAGATGTGTGTGGACCCCGTGTTTTGGTTCTGGTTCTAACTCATCATCATGTTTTGGTTTTGACAAATCCACTGTCAAGTGTTCTGATTTGGATTTGTTTTTTGGTTGGTTTTAGATTCCTTAAAAACCAATAAAAATCAATAAACAGTGATAAAAAAAAATTGGTAGCAATTGATAAAAAAGCTAAAACCATGTAATTTGGACCTGAATACATGCAATTCAAAACCTGAGTTCAGTTTTTAAATCCAAGTTCCGAGCGGATAACAGACCCAAGCCGGGGACTCATTCCACTCGGAACCCCAAAGGGATTCCGAACTTGGACTCAGTTCCACTCGGAACCCCTAAGTGATTCCGAACTTGGACTCAGTTCCACTCGGAACCCCAAAGTGATTTTCAACTGGGACTCGATTTAACTAGGAACCCCTAAGTTTAAGTGTCTTCGTATTTCCGGAAAACTGAACCGCACATCTCTAGTTTATGTCCTTTCAAAACTATGAATAGAAACTTTATCTTTAAACTACACTGTAAAAATAAAACATGCATAATAATACATGATAAAATGACGTAAAAGTACATAAAATACCTAATGAATCTTATCCATTGCTTCAAGAGTTGTACATAAATCCAATGGTTTACACACAACACCAATGTTTACCAATCAGCGCAAGTAGAAGTTCTGAACCACACATGTGTCGATCTCTATCTGCCATCTCGCTCACGGTGACCCAAAGCATATCAATAAATAATTGTTTGGGGGGTGCAGGCCTTGGCCATAAGAAGCTTTTTCCTCTACATTGGGCGCTACCTCTAATGCTGCACCATCAATGAAACACTTGTCATCGGTTATAGATTTATTATGGTTGTGAAATCGTTGATGGCCATCCCTGGCGTGGTATAAATATCTGCTCGGCCTGTGATTTCCAGCCTCCGAGTCTGCAGGACAGTGTGTGTGAAGGATGCATGCTTAATTAAACCTATCGGCTGATGAATTTGCTCTGTAGTCTGGACACAGCACGGCTCGTTGACCGAAGAAGTGCAAATTGTCAAAGGAGATTGCTCGGCTCATGAATCAATTTAGGCAGCACCTCCTGAGAAGATAGAGATGATATTTTATGGATGTATATATGGTGTTGCATGGAGGACCTGTGGGAACTGATCTACACATCTCATTCATCATGTTCTCCCATTCAGGAGGAGGGCGCTGACTGGGTCACTGGCTCACCAAGATTCACATTACTACACAGAAGCCTTTAGGCTGCTGGCTGCTGTAAGAGCAATTGCATCAGATTATCAACAAAGTCATTATTATCCTGCCAACGAGGATGCATTCATCCCGATTTCTCTTCATTAAACTGAGGTCATCAGCTCTGTGCGTCCCTTCCTATCTGCTGGGAAGAGGGCTAAGCGTCTCAAACCGTTGATATTGTCATTTTGCAGCACTCCTCAAATGAATGATCCTTGCCCAGAGACTTTAGGTAAACACAATCACAGATATGTTTGCACATCTTAAAACGAGCTGGCGCTTAATATGATTCACTGACAGCAGATAGGGCAGAAGCTCTCCTGTAATAACAGAGCTGTTTGTCTCGGAAAGTATCTTGTTATTGATAATCAATAGCGAAAGCAGAGATGAATAATTGCTTTACTTTGCACCAGAGTTTGTTCATCCAGTATTTTACTTCACATGAGAGATATGGGCTTTGGGGAAACTTTAGGTACTTTGCCAACAGATGAGATTGGTAAGTGGGAAACATAGACACGTTGTTAAATCACTGGTGTGACAAGTGGGGCCTGATTCTTAGTTCAAAAGCAACACGTTTAGCGATTTATGCCTCTTTTTCCGTTTTCTCCACCCTCCCACCTTTTTGTGTATGGTTTGTAAATGTGTGTGTGGCGGTAAAGAACGGTAGTTTGTTTGTTACATTTTAGGCTTTAGTGGGTGCGCTCTCCTTGCAGTGGGCTATGTCCTAAACCAATTGTCCTGGACAGGAAACAGTTACACCACCTAAATGGGTGGGTAGCGGAACGAAGAGTTGAAAACCCGCATTTGATTCTGTGTGTGCGTGTGTGTGTATTTGGTTTCCGCTATACAATGGCAAAACTACCGGCATTGGACAGAGGTGGGCGTGTCTTCAATGATGCATCATCATTGGGGTAAGTGGTGGGGCAACCAGGTTCCGGGAGACTTACCGACTCTACTGGGAACTTCCCGGCTGTTCCAGGAGAGTAGGAAAGTATGACAATAAAACACTGATAATGAGTTTAATGGAGCCTGTATATGTATAGTATTATTTGTGGTTAATCGGACCACAGATAAACTTCCTAATCCAGCATTATGGCATTGCCAGTGAACGAATGAAATAACTATCTTGTGAGACGCCTCATATCCAGTAATATCAATTACCCTAACATTTATTTAGTCTGGTGGGATTGGTTATAAAGTACAGCATTATCTATATGCATACATGAAAAACACATCAGATATGCTCTTAAATGCACACTTGTGATCAATTTGTGACAATAATCTTACAGCATGTGTCTGTGCTGGTGTAAACCACATATTATTATATAGGGGTCATGTAATACTGCACACAAGCATAAACCATCTTTCCTTATTATGTCACATTGCTTCTTTTGTAACTAGTTACTTATTGGAATAGGTTTACTGATTCGCCCTCTTTTGTAACCAGTGTAAGAACCTGCTTACAAATGAATGACCCTGCGCACCGCCTGACTTAGGGGGTCATTCTGACTTGATCGCACGCTGCAGTTTAACGCAACGGTGCGATTGGGTCAGAACTGCGCCGAAGGCTGTCGGTCCGCTACGATCCCCTCTGCCTGATTGACAGGCAGAGGTGGTTGCTGGGCGGGGGGGAAGGCGGAATGACCGCCATTTTGTGGGCATGGTCCGTCCAACGCAGGCGTGACCGGACCGAATGGGGGGCAGGCTGCAGCAGCTGCGTGATGTCACACGCTAAAGCTGCGCTGGTCGGGAGCTACTCTTGAGGTGCAAAGGCATCGCCGCTGCACTTCTGTGGGGAAGGGGACCGGCACTGACACGCGGGGCGGGATAGCCCTGTGCTGGGCGTCCCCCCGCATGTCAGTGTGAATGATCGTAGCTGTGCTAAATTCAGCACAGCTACGATCATCTCGGAATGACCCCCTTAGTCAGATGGCTTCTTTACTCATCACAAATGTTCTAACAGCACATTGGTATACATGAGATTGCTCGCTGACACTAGCTATGCCGCACCAGCCCTACCTATCATCCGGCTGCTAGTCAGCGTCAGAAAGCCCCGCCTGCTGGATCCCACAATCCTGTCATCCTTTCACACTCTCCAGAGCAATCACACCCAGGTAATGCTGCTGCGGGTAAAACCTTTCCTGTACGGAACAGCAGGATCCTTAACCCTGTCTGTCCCTTGTCCTAGAGAGTGAGTCCTGCTCTGTATATCAGAACGTGGCAAAGTACCCTCTTTTCCACACTACTATTAAGGACTAGGCTAGATTTAAAATACAAGACGGTGCATAAACTCTAGAATAAAACATAAAATTCAGATGATAAATACCCTATGGCTACATGGTCCCATTATTCTATAACGAGCTTTAAAATCTCATGGTTGGATTTAAAAATTGACACTTAGACATGTGTCTGGAGATGCCTGCAGGAAAAAGACTGCATCCCAATGCAGAATTACCTTAGGTGAATATTTAGTGGAACCATTTTGAAAATGTTACTGGCAATCGCATGTCCATACCGGTGTGATTTACGGGCTATTGAAGTGTGTCGCAATATCAAGGTGTACCCCTTGTTGGCTGGCGTGGGGTACCCCTGTGCTGTAGGTAGGTTTTTACTCCTAGGCAAATATATCATATTAAATAAATGCCACTGTATTTCTGTAACAATGCCCTACAGAGAGGAGGATCTGTAGGTGGCACCCCACTTTCAGCCTGGCATACACACAGCGTTCAGGCCAACAGACTTCAATTTTTATCTTGGATGTGAAGGCAGCTTTAATTTTTTCCTACCATTGCAGTGTTGTGGGTACAAAGGAGAGAGTTAACCCATGGACATTGCAGATTGGTTGTAAGGAATTAAAGAGGTCTCCTCCTTTTTTTAAAGGTTTCATAAATATCCCCTCTAGTCTCTGCCCCCTAAAACCAGTGGGCTTCCTGCAGATCCTGGCTCACTGAGTCTGGAGAAAAGGGTTCTGCAAACTGGGGTACCATAGACGTGGAGTAATGTCCATAGTAAATGATAGGAAAGGCTTGGTCGCCTCCTAGAGTCCACCCCTTGTTCTGGCATGACGTTCAACCTGCTGTAAGTGGGGGCAGTACCTCAAGGCTGGCTACTTATATCCACTTCGAGTACCAGGGATCCTGCGTCACAACAGGGTTACAAAGAAGACACCCGGAGGAAGGGGAATTGTTTTTGGTTTGGTTGAGAAGGCACCTGGGGTGGGTACCAGGGATACATCTGCAACACTTCATTCTTAAACACATCATTTTATGACTTATGGGGTATTTAAGTAATCAGGGGGATGATAATGAGAGCGTCCAGGGGGTCCCAGGAGGGTTTAACCATTACCTGGTACAGCAATCTCATCACAAAGTGAGAATTCAGGTAAGACAGAGAGCAGGATTACATTGTTCTAGTCTGGCAATATTAGTATCTCCAGGTGACGCCAGTCTGTGTTATACCACAGGTACTATCCGTTAATGCACTCAGTATGATTCTGCATTATGTAATGAAACATGATAGATTCAGGTATAGCATCCTGTATTCAGCCTCTGGGATTGTACACGCCAATGTTCTGTCTTCTTAATGTTCTCAGTCTACTAAACGTCAGGGAACATCCACAAACTTCCACCTGGATCACACGTCCTGCCGATACACGGCACAGGGAATCCCTTACTGTACTTTCGCCATTGGGTATTACGGATGTTTGGCGTTGTAGATTAATAGGCTAACTCTTCATTACCTGCAGTGCCAATGGCCCCATATATATATATATATATATATATATATAGCATGTAAAGTCCTGCACTCTCATCAAGAAAATAAGAACAACGGTGGGGTGCTCCTAGTGGGGATCTCCATAAAATGGTAGACCCACAATATTTAGACAAGAGTCCAACAGTGTGGAGGTGACTCATCCAGTCCAAAGATTTCTTGCAACTTCACTTTTTCACAATAGCTTTATTTCAGTCGAGATTCGGCTTTTTAAGTCGACGTTTCGATCCTCAATTTAGGATCTTTATCAAGACAAGCTTCCAGTTATACACAATATTTTGAAAGCATCATATATTGATTATCAGAAAAATCAATATGTCATGTTCAGACAGTACCAAGGCTGCACGGCTAGTGAGGCCATATTCAAATGAAGATTACATGTGGTTATTTAAACTCACAGTCATTGAGCAACTCAGACAACAAAGGTGATCACTACGGTGATCTGGTCCTCACAACCTCTACAGCCACACAGATATATACTGTATATCTATCCTAAAATGTTTTCATAATATTACATTTGTTTATAACCTTTCGGCAACCCCAATCTGATGTGTGCGGCGCGTCTGTGATACTCTGCGTTTCACACTCTATTTCTCCCTCATAATCAGGTGTCTGGCATTTTAAACTCTGCATTATGTCCTTTTTCATTAGTATTTTTTACAGCTGATTCGCTCCTGAGCCGCTATGGAGACAATGGAGGATTAGAATATCGCTATCTGGCCTCGGTGCCAACATTTTAAGATGATTCCCAGGGAGACTTTCCTGCTGAGCTGATCTCTAAACACATCATGCATGGCACGCGATCAGCGGAGCTTGGTGCACTACAATTCCCATCATGGGGCTGCATTGGAAGCAACGCAAAAAGAGCAAGTGTATCTGGAAGAAAGCATGTTGCAGTGGAAGGGGTGAAAAGAAAGACACGTCATGTATGTGTTTCCGCATGCAGGCTAATTGGCTGCGTTTGCATGTATCCCACAAATGCTGGACAGCTTTATTTTATTTTTTTAAATAAAGTGTTTCTATCGGGGAAGACCAAAGGAAACACATATAACAAGGCAGAGTACAGAGCACGGAATGGAATTATAGAGAATCAGTAAAGTATACTTTGTGACAAAAACATGTGTATAATAGTAATGTACAAAAAATCCATCTGGGAAATGCGATCTGGTTACTAAAGAAAAAAATGACACTTAAAGAATTCGACGTCGTTGTTCATGAAAACTGCTCAAAAAACCCATTAATAAATTTCAGTAGAACTAAAGTAATGTGAAACGGGTGTGAAAAATATTTTACTAATATTTATAAATATGACTGATAGGCATTTCCGTGACGGCGATGCAACAGCGGCATATGGACCTGGACATAAGTGTATGTGCGTCTGTTACCAGGCATATCATTTGCGCATAGTATAGGGTTAGTTTATCAGAAACAACATGCAAAGGTATTGTAACATGAGTCCAGGGCAATACGCACAGGAGGTCACATATTGAGCAAATGGGGGACAGATGGAGGTGTCATTCGAGCACCAGACAATAAACCATACAGAGTATTACAATAAGTAGGAACTGGGAATGTGCAGAGTGAGGCCAGCAGGCAGATCGGGCTGCTGCACCCCAATATCGCACAGGCAGATGGAATTATGTAGAGGAAGGTCAGATCAGAGCAGGAGCAAAGAACAATCACCTAGCACTGACTACAAGCTGAAGTCTTACTGTAAACCACTGACGTTTCTATCATGGGTGCAATGTGTGCAGTGCACATGGGCCCCTGGGTTCAGGGGGGCCCACACCACACACATTGCACCCATTCTGTTTTTAAACTTTCCTTTCCAGAGTCCCGTGACGGGAGCTCCGGACCATGGTGAGCGCCATTTTTCCGGAGAGACCTGCGCATGCGCAGTAGACTCTGGCACAATGTCGGAGCCTACTGCCCAATGGATAGTAGGGGGCCCACCCGGAGTCTGCACACAGGCCCCCTCCTCTCTTAAAACACCACTGCTATAAACACTTAGGGGGCATTGTTCCCTGGTGTATAAGTTGGTAACACCTGTGCAGGTTCTTTAACCTCAAGTCGGAATCCACTTCAACCCATGTGCAATGCTTTGGAACCTCTGAGAGTCACATCTCTGGGCTCATCTATTGAAGTGATAGGTGCGAGTCTTCAACAAGTATTTACTGTAGGTAGCGCAACGTACAGTATATCAGTGGAAAAGATCACAAGGTTCACGACTTTGCAGAGCATGGAGCTCAGAGCATTGCTGCATAGGTGAGAAGGATGTGGAAGGAGAACGGCCTATTTCGTGATAGGGAGCTTTCTAGTAAAGTTTGATAGATAAGGAGGAATTAATGAATGTTTATAATTATGTAAATTATAAAGTGAAATTTAGAAAAAAAAAATCTATTTTTTTCAAGTTGGAGTTTTGTTCTTTTTTTGTTTTTTTTCTTTTAATTTTTTTTTTTCATTTCCCAACTCAGCAGATCGGCCAGCGATAAATAAGATGGAGATTTGACAGCATCTGCATAGAGTTTGAAAAGGTTTCCTGCCGTTCCCTGGGTCATTAAACACCCCTCTGCCTCTGCACCGGCCAGAAGAGAGATTTGTAGCATAAAGAGAGAATTATTTGCTATAATGAATACATCATGCTCAGCTGGTTCTCCAAAACGGCATCATATGAGGTCTCCTTTCTGCCAAGCTTTAGTTCAATGATGTCCAACCCGTGACTGCAGGATGAACTATTGAGCGACTGCCGGGAAGGCCATATATTAGGGCTTATTGCTTAAATGAAAGTGATACATTGCAAAAATGGAACAAAGTTATGGCTAATTGTTGCCACCTATGTTGCAATATACGTACCCTGCAGTGGCAGAGCCGTAACTGGTAGCCAGCCAAGCACAGTGGAGAAAACTATCTGATATTACATCGATGTTTCACTTTCTTAACTGTTATGTAACTGAAGACTTTCTGCACTTCTCCCAGTGCTCACTCTTTTACACACATGTGAACATTCACCCTGGTCTTCAGATACAAAGGTGGCATGCACTTTACTGTGCACTATGAGGACCATGAAGACACAGGGGTACAACATGAAGGTCTTTTGTGCTGCAAATGAGTTTATGTTATATTGTAGGTGAGATACAACATAGCTCAAAGTCTCAAATCTGCACTAAGGGGAGAGTTATGCCATGGTGCACACATGGGGGGGTTATGCGTATCCAGAAACCCCACTGATGGTTATTTTTTTATTTTCCGAGTTAAAAACATGTCTACATTCCTGCACTTTTACGATCGCCCATAATCCCCACCCCACTCTGAATATCCTGTGTTTACCCCTGTTATGAAATTCAGAATGGACATAGAGACAGGGCTTATTCTCTTATCTATGCATGATAGGATTGGCGCACCTCTCAGGGCGGTTATTACAGGTTAATATCATTAGGTCACTGCAAAAGACAGGGGGTATGTTAGTACATACATCAGAATATATGCAAAAGGGAAACATCAGCACTTCTTTCAATTATTAAATTTTCTTAATCTTGTATTTTGTTTGCATTTTGGTAACTGGTGAAACAGTAACTTAACCCCTACAGCTCCCGACCAGTAAAACTAAGTGCCGCTGAGAAGAAAATTGTGGCAATAAGGAATTAATTATATGGAGGAGATAAGCAGCCATCAAAGAAAATCAATCAATCAATCAATCAATCAATCAATCACTCACTCAACCCTATTGGTAAAACGTCCTCTTTATCGGGCATTGATTTTATTGTATAACTTGCACTAGAGATATACAAGTTATCATCTGATAACCAGCTTTTGGTATTAAAGCAAATGAGCGCATTGGAGCAATGTGAATGGAGCCTAGATTCTAAGCAATGGGTATCGCGTCTCATCCGTCATCAGGATTGTATAATGTTATATGCAGTGGTGGATTTTACCTAGATGCTGCAGCCGCCCTTCCCCACCGCTAGAAGCCACCATCACTCCCGGTAAGCCCCCAGTACATCCTCCTTGCACTGGTAGTGGCTTCATCCCATTTGGAAGCAGGGACATGTACTAAGCAGTGATAAAAGTGGAGAAGTGAGCCAGTTGAGAAATTGCCCATGGCAACCAATCAGCGTTGAAGTAACATTTATCAAGTGCATTCTATAAAAGTATAGGCAGCAGCTGATTGGTTGCCATGGGCAACTTCTCCACTGACTCACTTCTCCACACTTTTCACTGCTTCATACATCTCTACAGCGGCCGAGGTGCTTTACATGTGTAACTCAACAAAATATAAACGTATCCATCTAAAATTAAAGACACGGAGACATAGGGGTATATTCAATTAGCAGTGATAACGGACTTTTCACGTGAAAAGTCCGGTTTTCGGGTGAAAAAACGGACTTTTCACGTGAAACGCAATTACAGCCTATTCAATTTTCCGTGAAAACTTATCGGTGATCATTTTTTCACTAATTTCACTTCACCTTCTCTGAAGCAGGTGAAAAGTTGGAAAAAGGCACTATTTTAAGGTAAAAATGTTTGGATATGGTACAGAACTCCTGGGACACCCCCCTTAATGACTAATTAGGCATGTTGAAGTTTTTAATTATTTTTAATTGGCCAATAATGACATGTCATTTTTGGGGTGAAAAAGTAAAAAGTCATGGAAATTGGGGTTCAAGGTATGGGACAGGTATATTGGGGTGCTTTATGAGTGGGACAGGTGTTTTTTAGGCTTGCAGATGGGAGTAATCGGTCTGTTTCCACTTTTTTTTAAAGTACCCTAAAATGACCCAAATATATACTTATACCCATTTTCATGTACCCCAAATTTAATGAGAGCATTTATTTTGCTAAAAAAAAATTGCTTTATATAATTTTTTTGCATTTTTAAAAAAATGCATATAACAGCCATTTCACACAATTTAAGTCCCCAAAAACTCTCTAATGTGATCTCTAACACACTTCTCTTCTGTTTTCCTATGTTAGTTTAGCATTTTTTGGGGTACAGGCTGATTTCCCCAATTTCACCTGCACTTTTCACTGCAAGAATTTTCACGTGAAACCCGGTCGGAATTGAATAGGTCGAAAAACGGAGCGTTTTCGCGGCAATTTTCACGCGAAAAATTGCCGCGAATTTGCGGATAATTGAATACCCTAGACAGAGTTTTGGCAGAAAAATGTTACCACTGTACTGTATGTGTAGTACCCCAATATATTAGGAAGGGCCCCCCTGTATTATATATGTGTGCACATGTATGGATCAGCGCCAGATTAACAATGGGGCGGATGGAGCTCCAGCTCCAGGCCTCCACATAAAAATAGGCCCATCGTGCTAGCAGCAGGATGATGACTAGGCGCACACCTGTCCAAACTCATAAATCCTAAGTATTAAAATTGTTTTTGTCGTTTTCTCACAAAATGATCCAATTTTTCTATGTTAATGTATTTATGGAGACAGCAGGGCACATTGTGTAATGGGTGTACACACCCACATGGATCTGGCCACACCCACACAGCACTGGTCACACCCACATGGATCTGGCCACACCCACACAGCACTGGTCACACCCACATGGATCTGGCCACATCCACACAGCACTGGTCACACCCACATGGATCTGGCCACACCCACACAGCACTGGTCACACCCACATGGATCTGGCCACACCCACATTGATCTGGCCACATCCACACAGCACTGGTCACACCCACATGTATCTGCCCACACCCACACAGCACTGGTCACACCCACATGGATCTGGCCACATCCACACAGCACTGGTCACACCCACATGGATCTGGCCACACCCACACAGCACTGGTCACACCCACATGGACCTGGCCACACCCACACAGCACTTGTCACACCCACACAACACTGGTCACAGTTCCTCCCCTCTCAGTATAGGCCCTTGAAAATGTTCAGCTCCAGGCCCATGTGGCACTTAATCCGGCCCTGGTATGGATGCTGCCATTAGAGCTTGTGACAGGCTAGGGTGAGCGGTGTGTGACCCTGTCAGCTCCTCTGCTGTCTCACCCCTGTCCAGCAACAGCCCTGACTAAGCATGGACATTAGAAGCCCACCATCAAATGAAGGCTGGGCTTCCACCATCGAATCTTCCAATGCAATGGTAACAGACCATCGCATCAAAATAATTTGATTTAAAAAAAAATATAAAATTTGTGCATGAGCAGAACCTCTGCAGCGTTATCGGCCAGGTCTGGGACTGGGGGTGGGAACATCGGAACACCAACAAATGTTCATCATTCGATGGCGGCAAACATCGGAATGGCACCATCAAATGGTAAAAGATGACCGACACACCCGGGGAAGGACCCAGGAAGGACCCCAGGCTGCTGTACAGGAGAATAGCATGGAGCCAAAGAGAAGACCCCACAAGGACCCGGAGCTACAATGGCCTGCTGGTGTTGAACTGCTTTATTTTATGCTCGTGTATTTGCATAGACTGTTAAATGATTTGATTGCTTACATCGTATTACAGAAGTGTCTGATACGGTGTCACACTGTAGCACTGTGTCTTCCTGGGCACTGGATACTAAATACAGGACGGCTTGTAGCAATTTATCTGCTGTGCCAATTTAAACAAATAAAATAATGTTATTCCTTCACACCTGGTTATCATTGCGTCTGCAAATAGGGGAGTTACACCTACACCTGCCTCTGTGTAGAGATGTGCACTTGAAATTTTTCGGGTTTTGTGTTTTGGTTTTGGGTTCGGTTCCGCGGCCGTGTTTTGGGTTCGACCGCGTTTGGCAAAACCTCACCGAATTTTTTTTGTCGGATTCGGGTGTGTTTTGGATTCGGGTGTTTTTTTCAAAAAACACTAAAAAACAGCTTAAATCATAGAATTTGGGGGTCATTTTGATCCCAAAGTATTATTAACCTCAAAAACCATAATTTCCACTCATTTCCAGTCTATTCTGAATACCTCACACCTCACAATATTATTTTTAGTCCTAAAATTTGCACCGAGGTCGCTGGATGACTAAGCTAAGCGACCCTAGTGGCCGACACAAACACCTGGCCCATCTAGGAGTGGCACTGCAGTGTCACGCAGGGTGGCCCTTCCAAAAAACACTCCCCAAACAGCACATGACGCAAAGAAAAAAAGAGGCGCAATGAGGTAGCTGTGTGAGTAAGCTAAGCGACCCTAGTGGCCGACACAAACACCTGGCCCATCTAGGAGTGGCACTGCAGTGTCACGCAGGATGGCCCTTCCAAAAAACACTCCCCAAACAGCACATGACGCAAAGAAAAAAAGAGGCGCAATGAGGTAGCTGTGTGAGTAAGCTAAGCGACCCTAGTGGCCGACACAAACACCTGGCCCATCTAGGAGTGGCACTGCAGTGTCACGCAGGATGGCCCTTCCAAAAAACACTCCCCAAACAGCACATGACGCAAAGAAAAAAAGAGGCGCAATGAGGTAGCTGTGTGAGTAAGCTAAGCGACCCTAGTGGCCGACACAAACACCTGGCCCATCTAGGAGTGGCACTGCAGTGTCACGCAGGATGGCCCTTCCAAAAAACACTCCCCAAACAGCACATGATGCAAAGAAAAAAAGAGGCGCAATGAGGTAGCTGTGTGAGTAAGCTAAGCGACCCTAGTGGCCGACACAAACACCTGGCCCATCTAGGAGTGGCACTGCAGTGTCACGCAGGATGGCCCTTCCAAAAAACACTCCCCAAACAGCACATGACGCAAAGAAAAAAAGAGGCGCAATGAGGTAGCTGTGTGAGTAAGCTAAGCGACCCTAGTGGCCGACACAAACACCTGGCCCATCTAGGAGTGGCACTGCAGTGTCACGCAGGATGGCCCTTCCAAAAAACACTCCCCAAACAGCACATGACGCAAAGAAAAAAAGAGGCGCAATGAGGTAGCTGTGTGAGTAAGCTAAGCGACCCTAGTGGCCGACACAAACACCTGGCCCATCTAGGAGTGGCACTGCAGTGTCACGCAGGATGGCCCTTCCAAAAAACACTCCCCAAACAGCACATGACGCAAAGAAAAAAAGAGGCGCAATGAGGTAGCTGTGTGAGTAAGCTAAGCAACCCTAGTGGCCGACACAAACACCTGGCCCATCTAGGAGTGTCACTGCAGTGTCACGCAGGATGGCCCTTCCAAAAAACACTCCCCAAACAGCACATGACGCAAAGAAAAAAAGAGGCGCAATGAGGTAGCTGTGTCAGTAAACTAAGCGACCCTAGTGGCCGACACAAACACCTGGCCCATCTAGGAGTGGCACTGCAGTGTCACGCAGGATGGCCCTTCCAAAAAACACTCCCCAAACAGCACATGATGCAAAGAAAAAAAGAGGCGCAATGAGGTAGCTGTGTGAGTAAGCTAAGCGACCCTAGTGGCCGACACAAACACCTGGCCCATCTAGGAGTGGCACTGCAGTGTCACGCAGGATGGCCCTTCCAAAAAACACTCCCCAAACAGCACATGACGCAAAGAAAAAAAGAGGCGCAATGAGGTAGCTGTGTGAGTAAGCTAAGCGACCCTAGTGGCCGACACAAACACCTGGCCCATCTAGGAGTGGCACTGCAGTGTCACGCAGGATGGCCCTTCCAAAAAACACTCCCCAAACAGCACATGACGCAAAGAAAAAAAGAGGCGCAAAGAGGTAGCTGTGTGAGTAAGCTAAGCGACCCTAGTGGCCGACACAAACACCTGGCCCATCTAGGAGTGGCACTGCAGTGTCACGCAGGATGGCCCTTCCAAAAAACACTCCCCAAACAGCACATGACGCAAAGAAAAAAAGAGGCGCAATGAGGTAGCTGTGTGAGTAAGCTAAGCAACCCTAGTGGCCGACACAAACACCTGGCCCATCTAGGAGTGTCACTGCAGTGTCACGCAGGATGGCCCTTCCAAAAAACACTCCCCAAACAGCACATGACGCAAAGAAAAAAAGAGGCGCAATGAGGTAGCTGTGTCAGTAAACTAAGCGACCCTAGTGGCCGACACAAACACCTGGCCCATCTAGGAGTGGCACTGCAGTGTCACGCAGGATGGCCCTTCCAAAAAACACTCCCCAAACAGCACATGATGCAAAGAAAAAAAGAGGCGCAATGAGGTAGCTGTGTGAGTAAGCTAAGCAACCCTAGTGGCCGACACAAACACCTGGCCCATCTAGGAGTGTCACTGCAGTGTCACGCAGGATGGCCCTTCCAAAAAACACTCCCCAAACAGCACATGACGCAAAGAAAAAAAGAGGCGCAATGAGGTAGCTGTGTCAGTAAACTAAGCGACCCTAGTGGCCGACACAAACACCTGGCCCATCTAGGAGTGGCACTGCAGTGTCACGCAGGATGGCCCTTCCAAAAAACACTCCCCAAACAGCACATGACGCAAAGAAAAAAAGAGGCGCAATGAGGTAGCTGTGTGAGTAAGCTAAGCAACCCTAGTGGCCGACACAAACACCTGGCCCATCTAGGAGTGTCACTGCAGTGTCACGCAGGATGGCCCTTCCAAAAAACACTCCCCAAACAGCACATGACGCAAAGAAAAAAAGAGGCGCAATGAGGTAGCTGTGTCAGTAAACTAAGCGACCCTAGTGGCCGACACAAACACCTGGCCCATCTAGGAGTGGCACTGCAGTGTCACGCAGGATGGCCCTTCCAAAAAACACTCCCCAAACAGCACATGACGCAAAGAAAAAAAGAGGCGCAATGAGGTAGCTGTGTGAGTAAGCTAAGCGACCCTAGTGGCCGACACAAACACCTGGCCCATCTAGGAGTGGCACTGCAGTGTCACGCAGGATGGCCCTTCCAAAAAACACTCCCCAAACAGCACATGACGCAAAGAAAAAAAGAGGCGCAATGAGGTAGCTGTGTGAGTAAGCTAAGCGACCCTAGTGGCCGACACAAACACCTGGCCCATCTAGGGGTGGCACTGCAGTGTCACGCAGGATGGCCCTTCCAAAAAACACTCTCCAAACAGCACGTGACGCAAAGAAAAAAAGAGGCGCAATGAGGTAGCTGTGTGAGTAAGCTAAGCGACCCTAGTGGCCGACACAAACACCTGGCCCATCTAGGAGTGGCACTGCAGTGTCACGCAGGATGGCCCTTCCAAAAAACACTCCCCAAACAGCACATGACGCAAAGAAAAAAAGAGGCGCAATGAGGTAGCTGTGTCAGTAAACTAAGCGACCCTAGTGGCCGACACAAACACCTGGCCCATCTAGGAGTGGCACTGCAGTGTCACGCAGGATGGCCCTTCCAAAAAACACTCCCCAAACAGCACATGATGCAAAGAAAAAAAGAGGTGCAATGAGGTAGCTGTGTGAGTAAGCTAAGCGACCCTAGTGGCCGACACAAACACCTGGCCCATCTAGGAGTGGCACTGCAGTGTCACGCAGGATGGCCCTTCCAAAAAACACTCCCCAAACAGCACATGACGCAAAGAAAAAAAGAGGCGCAATGAGGTAGCTGTGTGAGTAAGCTAAGCGACCCTAGTGGCCGACACAAACACCTGGCCCATCTAGGAGTGGCACTGCAGTGTCACGCAGGATGGCCCTTCCAAAAAACACTCCCCAAACAGCACATGACGCAAAGAAAAAAAGAGGCGCAATGAGGTAGCTGTGTGAGTAAGCTAAGCGACCCTAGTGGCCGACACAAACACCTGGCCCATCTAGGGGTGGCACTGCAGTGTCACGCAGGATGGCCCTTCCAAAAAACACTCTCCAAACAGCACGTGACGCAAAGAAAAAAAGAGGCGCAATGAGGTAGCTGTGTGAGTAAGCTAAGCGACCCTAGTGGCCGACACAAACACCTGGCCCATCTAGGAGTGGCACTGCAGTGTCACGCAGGATGGCCCTTCCAAAAAACACTCCCCAAACAGCACATGATGCAAAGAAAAAAAGAGGCGCAATGAGGTAGCTGTGTGAGTAAGCTAAGCGACCCTAGTGGCCGACACAAACACCTGGCCCATCTAGGAGTGGCACTGCAGTGTCACGCAGGATGGCCCTTCCAAAAAACACTCCCCAAACAGCACATGACGCAAAGAAAAAAAGAGGCGCAATGAGGTAGCTGTGTGAGTAAGCTAAGCGACCCTAGTGGCCGACACAAACACCTGGCCCATCTAGGAGTGGCACTGCAGTGTCACGCAGGATGGCCCTTCCAAAAAACACTCCCCAAACAGCACATGACGCAAAGAAAAAAAGAGGCGCAATGAGGTAGCTGTGTGAGTAAGCTAAGCGACCCTAGTGGCCGACACAAACACCTGGCCCATCTAGGGGTGGCACTGCAGTGTCACGCAGGATGGCCCTTCCAAAAAACACTCTCCAAACAGCACGTGACGCAAAGAAAAAAAGAGGCGCAATGAGGTAGCTGTGTGAGTAAGCTAAGCGACCCTAGTGGCCGACACAAACACCTGGCCCATCTAGGAGTGGCACTGCAGTGTCACGCAGGATGGCCCTTCCAAAAAACACTCCCCAAACAGCACATGACGCAAAGAAAAAAAGAGGCGCAATGAGGTAGCTGTGTGAGTAAGCTAAGCAACCCTAGTGGCCGACACAAACACCTGGCCCATCTAGGAGTGTCACTGCAGTGTCACGCAGGATGGCCCTTCCAAAAAACACTCCCCAAACAGCACATGACGCAAAGAAAAAAAGAGGCGCAATGAGGTAGCTGTGTCAGTAAACTAAGCGACCCTAGTGGCCGACACAAACACCTGGCCCATCTAGGAGTGGCACTGCAGTGTCACGCAGGATGGCCCTTCCAAAAAACACTCCCCAAACAGCACATGATGCAAAGAAAAAAAGAGGCGCAATGAGGTAGCTGTGTGAGTAAGCTAAGCGACCCTAGTGGCCGACACAAACACCTGGCCCATCTAGGAGTGGCACTGCAGTGTCACGCAGGATGGCCCTTCCAAAAAACACTCCCCAAACAGCACATGACGCAAAGAAAAAAAGAGGCGCAATGAGGTAGCTGTGTGAGTAAGCTAAGCGACCCTAGTGGCCGACACAAACACCTGGCCCATCTAGGAGTGGCACTGCAGTGTCACGCAGGATGGCCCTTCCAAAAAACACTCCCCAAACAGCACATGACGCAAAGAAAAAAAGAGGTGCAATGAGGTAGCTGTGTGAGTAAGCTAAGCGACCCTAGTGGCCGACACAAACACCTGGCCCATCTAGGAGTGGCACTGCAGTGTCACGCAGGATGGCCCTTCCAAAAAACACTCCCCAAACAGCACATGACGCAAAGAAAAAAAGAGGCGCAATGAGGTAGCTGTGTGAGTAAGCTAAGCAACCCTAGTGGCCGACACAAACACCTGGCCCATCTAGGAGTGTCACTGCAGTGTCACGCAGGATGGCCCTTCCAAAAAACACTCCCCAAACAGCACATGACGCAAAGAAAAAAAGAGGCGCAATGAGGTAGCTGTGTCAGTAAACTAAGCGACCCTAGTGGCCGACACAAACACCTGGCCCATCTAGGAGTGGCACTGCAGTGTCACGCAGGATGGCCCTTCCAAAAAACACTCCCCAAACAGCACATGATGCAAAGAAAAAAAGAGGCGCAATGAGGTAGCTGTGTGAGTAAGCTAAGCAACCCTAGTGGCCGACACAAACACCTGGCCCATCTAGGAGTGTCACTGCAGTGTCACGCAGGATGGCCCTTCCAAAAAACACTCCCCAAACAGCACATGACGCAAAGAAAAAAAGAGGCGCAATGAGGTAGCTGTGTCAGTAAACTAAGCGACCCTAGTGGCCGACACAAACACCTGGCCCATCTAGGAGTGGCACTGCAGTGTCACGCAGGATGGCCCTTCCAAAAAACACTCCCCAAACAGCACATGACGCAAAGAAAAAAAGAGGCGCAATGAGGTAGCTGTGTGAGTAAGCTAAGCAACCCTAGTGGCCGACACAAACACCTGGCCCATCTAGGAGTGTCACTGCAGTGTCACGCAGGATGGCCCTTCCAAAAAACACTCCCCAAACAGCACATGACGCAAAGAAAAAAAAGAGGCGCAATGAGGTAGCTGTGTCAGTAAACTAAGCGACCCTAGTGGCCGACACAAACACCTGGCCCATCTAGGAGTGGCACTGCAGTGTCACGCAGGATGGCCCTTCCAAAAAACACTCCCCAAACAGCACATGACGCAAAGAAAAAAAGAGGCACAATGAGGTAGCTGTGTGAGTAAGCTAAGCGACCCTAGTGGCCGACACAAACACCTGGCCCATCTAGGAGTGGCACTGCAGTGTCACGCAGGATGGCCCTTCCAAAAAACACTCCCCAAACAGCACATGACGCAAAGAAAAAAAGAGGCGCAATGAGGTAGCTGTGTGAGTAAGCTAAGCGACCCTAGTGGCCGACACAAACACCTGGCCCATCTAGGGGTGGCACTGCAGTGTCACGCAGGATGGCCCTTCCAAAAAACACTCTCCAAACAGCACGTGACGCAAAGAAAAAAAGAGGCGCAATGAGGTAGCTGTGTGAGTAAGCTAAGCGACCCTAGTGGCCGACACAAACACCTGGCCCATCTAGGAGTGGCACTGCAGTGTCACGCAGGATGGCCCTTCCAAAAAACACTCCCCAAACAGCACATGACGCAAAGAAAAAAAGAGGCGCAATGAGGTAGCTGTGTCAGTAAACTAAGCGACCCTAGTGGCCGACACAAACACCTGGCCCATCTAGGAGTGGCACTGCAGTGTCACGCAGGATGGCCCTTCCAAAAAACACTCCCCAAACAGCACATGATGCAAAGAAAAAAAGAGGCGCAATGAGGTAGCTGTGTGAGTAAGCTAAGCGACCCTAGTGGCCGACACAAACACCTGGCCCATCTAGGAGTGGCACTGCAGTGTCACGCAGGATGGCCCTTCCAAAAAACACTCCCCAAACAGCACATGACGCAAAGAAAAAAAGAGGCGCAATGAGGTAGCTGTGTGAGTAAGCTAAGCGACCCTAGTGGCCGACACAAACACCTGGCCCATCTAGGAGTGGCACTGCAGTGTCACGCAGGATGGCCCTTCCAAAAAACACTCCCCAAACAGCACATGACGCAAAGAAAAAAAGAGGCGCAATGAGGTAGCTGTGTGAGTAAGCTAAGCGACCCTAGTGGCCGACACAAACACCTGGCCCATCTAGGGGTGGCACTGCAGTGTCACGCAGGATGGCCCTTCCAAAAAACACTCTCCAAACAGCACGTGACGCAAAGAAAAAAAGAGGCGCAATGAGGTAGCTGTGTGAGTAAGCTAAGCGACCCTAGTGGCCGACACAAACACCTGGCCCATCTAGGAGTGGCACTGCAGTGTCACGCAGGATGGCCCTTCCAAAAAACACTCCCCAAACAGCACATGACGCAAAGAAAAATGAAAGAAAAAAGAGGTGCAAGATGGAATTGTCCTTGGGCCCTCCTACCCACCCTTATGTTGTATAAACAGGACATGCACACTTTAACCAACCCATCATTTCAGTGACAGGGTCTGCCACACGACTGTGACTGAAATGACGGGTTGGTTTGGACCCCCACCAAAAAAGAAGCAATTAATCTCTCCTTGCACAAACTGGCTCTACAGAGGCAAGATGTCCACCTCATCATCATCCTCCGATATATCACCGTGTACATCCCCCTCCTCACAGATTATCAATTCGTCCCCACTGGAATCCACCATCTCAGCTCCCTGTGTACTTTGTGGAGGCAATTGCTGCTGGTCAATGTCTCCACGGAGGAATTGATTATAATTCATTTTAATGAACATCATCTTCTCCACATTTTCTGGAAGTAACCTCGTACGCCGATTGCTGACAAGGTGAGCGGCGGCACTAAACACTCTTTCGGAGTACACACTTGTGGGAGGGCAACTTAGGTAGAATAAAGCCAGTTTGTGCAAGGGCCTCCAAATTGCCTCTATTTCCTGCCAGTATAAGTACGGACTGTCTGACGTGCCTACTTGGATGCGGTCACTCATATAATCCTCCACCATTCTTTCAATGGGGAGAGAATCATATGCAGTGACAGTAGACGACATGTCCGTAATCGTTGTCAGGTCCTTCAGTCCGGACCAGATGTCAGCATCAGCAGTCGCTCCAGACTGCCCTGCATCACCGCCAGCGGGTGGGCTCGGAATTCTGAGCCTTTTCCTCGCACCCCCAGTTGCGGGAGAATGTGAAGGAGGAGATGTTGACAGGTCGCGTTCCGCTTGACTTGACAATTTTCTCACCAGCAGGTCTTTGAACCCCAGCAGACTTGTGTCTGCCGGAAAGAGAGATCCAAGGTAGGTTTTAAATCTAGGATCGAGCACGGTGGCCAAAATGTAGTGAACTGATTTCAACAGATTGACCACCCGTGAATCCTTGTTAAGCTAATTAAGGGCTCCATCCACAAGTCCCACATGCCTAGCGGAATCGCTCCGTGTTAGCTCCTCCTTCAATGTCTCCAGCTTCTTCTGCAAAAGCCTGATGAGGGGAATGACCTGACTCAGGCTGGCAGTGTCTAAACTGACTTCACGCGTGGCAAGTTCAAAGGGCAGCAGAACCTTGCACAACGTTGAAATCATTCTCCACTGCGCTTGAGACAGGTGCATTCCACCTCCTATATCGTGCTCAATTGTATAGGCTTGAATGGCCTTTTGCTGCTCCTCCAACCTCTGAAGCATATATAGGGTTGAATTCCACCTCGTTACCACTTCTTGCTTCAGATGATGGCAGGGCAGGTTCAGGCGTTTTTGGTGTTGCTCCAGTCTTCTGTACGTGGTGCCTGTACGCCGAAAGTGTCCCGCAATTCTTCTGGCCACCGACAGCATCTCTTGCACGCCCCTGTTGTTTTTTAAAAAATTCTGCACCACCAAATTCAAGGTATGTGCAAAACATGGGACGTGCTGGAATTTGCCCATATTTAATGCACACACAATATTGCTGGCGTTGTCCGATGCCACAAATCCACAGGAGAGTCCAATTGGGGTAAGCCATTCCGCGATGATCTTCCTCAGTTGCCGTAAGAGGTTTTCAGCTGTGTGCGTATTCTGGAAACCGGTGATACAAAGCGTAGCCTGCCTAGGAAAGAGTTGGCGTTTGCGAGATGCTGCTACTGGTGCCGCCGCTGCTGTTCTTGCGGCGGGAGTCCATACATCTACCCAGTGGGCTGTCACAGTCATATAGTCCTGACCCTGCCCTGCTCCACTTGTCCACATGTCCGTAGTTAAGTGGACATTGGGTACAACTGCATTTTTTAGGACACTGGTGAGTCTTTTTCTGACGTCCGTGTACATTCTCGGTATCGCCTGCCTAGAGAAGTGGAACCTAGATGGTATTTGGTAACGGGGGCACACTACCTCAAGAAATTGTCTAGTTCCCTGTGAACTAACGGCGGATACCGGACGCACGTCTAACACCAACATAGTTGTCAAGGCCTCAGTTATCCGCTTTGCAACAGGATGACTGCTGTGATATTTCTTCTTCCTCGCAAAGGACTGTTGGACAGTCAATTGCTTGGTGGAAGTAGTAAAAGTGGGCTTACGACTTCCCCTCTGGGATGACCATCGACTCCCAGCAGCAACAACAGCAGCGCCAGCAGCAGTAGGCGTTACACGCAAGGATGCATCGGAGGAATCCCAGGCAGGAGAGGACTCGTCAGAATTGCCAGTGACATGGCCTGCAGGACTATTGGCATTCCTGGGGAAGGAGGAAATTGACACTGAGGGAGTTGGTGGGGTGGTTTGCGTGAGCTTGGTTACAAGAGGAAGGGATTTACTGGTCAGTGGACTGCTTCCGCTGTCGCCCAAAGTTTTTGAACTTGTCACTGACTTATTATGAATGCGCTGCAGGTGACGTATAAGGGAGGATGTTCCGAGGTGGTTAACGTCCTTACCCCTACTTATTACAGCTTGACAAAGGCAACACACGGCTTGACAAATATTGTCCGCATTTCTGTTGAAATACTTCCACACCGAAGAGCTGATTTTTTTGGTATTTTCACCAGGCATGTCAACGGCCATATTCCTCCCACGGACAACAGGTGTCTCCCCGTGTGCCTGACTTAAACAAACCACCTCACCATCAGAATCCTCCTTGTCAATTTCCTCCCCAGCGCCAGCAACACCCATATCCTCCTCATCCTGGTGTACTTCAACACTGACATCTTCAATCTGACTATCAGGAACTGGACTGCGGGTGCTCCTTCCAGCACTTGCAGGGGGCGTGCAAATGGTGGAAGGCGCATGCTCTTCACGTCCAGTGTTGGGAAGGTCAGGCATCGCAACCGACACAATTGGACTCTCCTTGTGGATTTGGGATTTCGAAGAACGCACAGTTCTTTGCGGTGCTTTTGCCAGCTTGAGTCTTTTCAGTTTTCTAGCGAGAGGCTGAGTGCTTCCATCCTCATGTGAAGCTGAACCACTAGCCATGAACATAGGCCAGGGCCTCAGCCGTTCCTTGCCACTCCGTGTGGTAAATGGCATATTGGCAAGTTTACGCTTCTCCTCCGACAATTTTATTTTAGATTTTTGAGTCCTTTTTTTACTGATATTTGGTGTTTTGGATTTTACATGCTCTGTACTATGACATTGGGCATCGGCCTTGGCAGACGACGTTGCTGGCATTTCATCATCTCGGCCATGACTAGTGGCAGCAGCTTCAGCACGAGGTGGAAGTCGATCTTGATCTTTCCCTAATTTTGGAACCTCAACATTTTTGTTCTCCATATTTTAATAGGCACAACTAAAAGGCACCTCAGGTAAACAATGGAGATGGATGGATACTAGTATACTTATGGATGGACGAGCGACTGCCGACACAGAGGTAGCTACAGCCGTGGACTACCGTACTGTGTCTGCTGCTAATATAGACTGGATGATAATGAGATAAAATTAAAAAATATATATATATATCACACTAGTACTGCAGCCGGACAGGTATATATATTATGTAATGACGGACCTGCTGGACACTGTCTGTCAGCACTGCAGACTCCTAAAGTAAGCTACTAGTATCAAGAAGATAGAAAAAATAAATAAACCACGGGTAGGTGGTATACAATTATGGATGGACGAGCGACTGCCGACACAGAGGTAGCTACAGCCGTGGACTACCGTACTGTGTCTGCTGCTAATATAGACTGGATGATAATGA
>NC_086454.1:6892084-7017281 GCF_028390025.1 Pseudophryne corroboree
ACGTTGGGTTTGCGTTCATCTCTGTATAAGGCCCACAGTGTATGAAGCTGACGGTAATGGAAAGCTTAATCCAGATACAGCTGTGTATTAGACCCAAAGGAGGAGCATCTGAAAGGAAAGAGAGGAAAGAGGAAAAGGGGGTATGAGCACGGCGGTTGTTCTTGACAACTTGCAATCTCCTTTGTAACGGCATTACGATCACTTTCACCAGAGTTGTGTGTGCGCCATTTAATTCTTTATTTTCAAGCTCATTTGTAAGTTGTCTTCTGAGAGAGCTGATGCCTCAGGCAGGGTAATAGGAACAGAGAACCCTCTAGAGTGCTCAGTGGAGGTCTTATCCTCTCGCTGAAGCCGTCCTGAAGATTCCTGAAGACTTGTACTGTAGGCGTTAACACCGTTCTTAAACAACAATGAATCTGAGTAAGTCACCAACTGTATATACTGCACAGTATCAACGATTGTCACGGAACGCACTGCGGCTAACAAGCCGAAACATAATGCATCACCGGTAGCGACACTTACATGTAGCCAGCTGTGGTCCACCTGGACCCTAGTAGCCAACAAACACAGGTCAGTGAAATTATTTAGGAAAAATGTGGACTCTAGAGTTGGTGTTTTCACAGCCAGCGAATCACTTTGTTTGGATTGAGTTAAAAAAAAAAATGTAGAACTTGGAAAACAATTATCTTTATAGTCATTTTCCAACAAATGATGTCAAGAGAGACAGATCAGAGGCCGAACTGACCAATATGTGCAGTACTGTAGGTTATATGACTATTAAATGTAAGTCCTTTGTGTGGTGTAGCATGCATGCTCATTCATATAGGAGATTAATCAGAGCTTGGCGAGAGATAAAGTATCAACTAATGAGCTCCTAATTGTCATTTTACAGGCACTGGGGGAGATATATACGTAGTCAGGGAGAATAATAAAGCAGAGAGAGATAAAGTACCATCCAATTAGCTCCTAACTGCCATCTTACAGGCTGTGTTCAAAAAATAACAGCTAGGAGCTGATTGGCTGGTGCTTTTGCTCTCTTGACTTTATCTCTCTCCAAGTTTTGATAAATCTCCCCCATCCTGTTATGTGGTTCTATGTTGTGCAATGGACCATTATGGCAGTAGACTCTCAATACCCCTAATCCTAAATTCCCCCTGTTCCTCCCGTGTCTCTGTTTTACTCTTGTACGTACTGGCTGCTGTCCGTGGCTAACCTTGACTTAATTCTGTATATAGTTACCTGTGACATCACTAATCACATGGCAGAATCGCCCAGATCCAGAAATGAATTTAGGGGATTGGAGAAAATATCTTTCCACTTCCTGAAGTTCTCGGCAATGTTCTAGTCTGTAATCCAGCTTTAGATAACACATTATACATATAGAAGTATCTTTATGCGGAATGTTCCCTGACATGAAAGATTAATCCACCTAAGTGTGAGAGGGCAGCGGGTTGGGGGGACGGGGGAAGTCACTGGCCCCCGTTTCCCCCGGTCAGCGGCGGCGTTGCGGCGGGTCCTCAGCACGGAGGGGCTTGCATCCGGTGGGATTCAAGCCCCTCCAATCGCGGGCGAGGATGGCGCCGGGCGGGAGCCAATCAGGGCTCGCGCCCGGTCAGCCAATCGGAGCATGCCGCGACGAGCCAATCAAGGCTCGCCGCGTCATAGCGCCGCCCCCTCCCAGCGTCTTATAACAGACGCGGCGGAGCGGGAGCGGCCAGTCGGCGCCGGGGACGGAGCAGAGAAGAGCTCCAGAAGAAACAGAAGAAGAAGAAACAGAAGAAAGAAGACGGCGGTCCCGGAGAAGAGGCGGCGGCGGCGACGGGAGCGGCCAGGAAGCAGAAGACAGAAGAGGTCCCAGCGCGGAGAGACTGTCGACGGCCGGGAAGAAGACGTCGGGACGACCGTGGAAGAGGAGCCCACCGGAAGTCCCGGAGGAGAGTGCCGCAGTGTGTGGGAGGCAAAAGAGCTAACGAAGCTCCCCACCGCGGCCTCTCCCTACGGCCCGGTAAGCGGCCTCGTGCCGAGTCTCACGCTTCCTCCTAGACCACCGGGTGATCGGGCGCTAGGCCCGTGGGCATAGTCAGGCCCTCTCGGCCTGTGGGCAGATAGTCGGGCCCTTCCGGCCCGTGGGCAATTTGGTCGGTGCGTCTGGGCCTGGGAGGCCGCGCGTAGTCGGGGCTCCACCCGGCCCGCGGTCTGTAAGGCCAGACCCGACCCTTCTCTTCCGTGGGGTTTTGGGCGTTAGGCCCGAACCCCTGCCAGTCACCCAGTCAGGCGGGTATTAGGCCCGGGGGCATAACGGGCCATTGGCCTGCGGGCCATAAGAGCACCTAGCCAGAGGGGGGGTAGGGAATCATAAGGTGACCCAGGGCATTACGTTCGGGTCATCCAACGGTACCCACTAACAGGAGGGGGAGACCATCGGGGTATTCTCAAATCAAGCGGAGCCCTGCCCTTTGCACACCTCGGCGAGCGAGCTGTGCGGCCGCTTGGGCGGGGTACATTGTAGGCTGGGCGCAGACCCTCACGCCTTGAGTACACTCCCAGGGTGGGGAAGAGCCGTGGAGAGTTGGTCACCACTAGGGCGAGGTGGCATGACCTGCGTCGGACCGGATGGTAAGGTACTCTCCATTTATATTGTACTCGCATTGATCTCGTGTTTGCTTGACCTGTTGTTAGCGATTAGGTGAAGTAGCCGTCCCAGTAAATTGTTGCAGTTCATAGTAGTTAGGCTCAGTTTGTTGTTAGCCGTTGTTTAGTTGTAGGGAGGCTGCTGTCATTCTTTTCCCACAGGAGCGGAGTGGCGCATCAAGCAAGTTGACAAGAGTACCAGCGTGAGTAGTATTTGTGAGTGTGTGTCCTTGTCCGTGTTGAGCACCGGTCGCGGGATCCCGCTAGGCCTAGCGGGCTCGCTCCCACCTTGGTGCGCAAGTGCTAAATAGGTGACGATTGGGTAGCTGAGGCCCATGGGCCGATGATGACATTCACCTAATCGGTGAACGTCGCAGCCACCCCCGGTGTGCCACTTATTCCCCAGGTAAAGGGAGAAGTGGGCCCGCAGTGAGAGTATTTCTTGTCCCCTTTAGCCGGCAAGTTCCGGGCGGAGGCCCCGAAGAAGCGTCCTCTGAAATCAACGCTGAGCGGGCGGAGTGTGCGCGCAGACGGAGGTAAGCAGTGATTCACTTACACGGCCGCCGGCTTCATACCACTTCGGCATCCTTACATTTGGCGTAGTCGGCAGGATCCTTAGAGAAGATGGATCGGGAAGTGGACAAGCCGGAGGACGACGGTAACGAGTCCTCCGAGGAGGTGAAGGACGCGACCAAAGATCCGCCTCGGGACAGGTTACCCATCGGGGCGGCCCTCAACCACCTTGACAAGTTCGACGGGCAGAATATGCCCTTGACGGAGTGGATCGAGCAGTTGGAAACCACGATCGACCTCTACCTGATTCCGAGACGGGTACAGGTGAATTTGGCGTTGAAGGTCCTGACTGGCGACGCCCGGAAGACCGTGAGAGTACGCCCCGAGCGGCTTCGTAAAAGCCTGGCTGACGTCTTCACCATCCTGAAGGGCGTGTATGGGGAGAAGGCCACCACCACCACGCTGAAGAAGCGTGTGTTCGCGCGGGTTCAAAGGGAAGATGAGACGATTTCTCAGTTCGCGAACGCGATCCAGGAATACATGAGTGAGATCCAGACGAGGGAAGATGAGGAGTTGATGACAGGGGACCCGGATTCCACCTTGAGAGGTATTTTGATTGGTGGACTGAGGAGCAGGTCCCTGCGTAACTACCTCCAGGATAAGGTCGATGGGGATGGCGAGCTCACCTTCTTCGAAGTGTTAGGGATGGCGCTGAAGAAAGAAGAAAATGCGGAGCTTAGTTCCAGCGCCGTGTCCACACCACCCACTCAACCGATAGATAGGGTCCGGGCGCCGGAGATTAGTCCCTTGGAGGGATGCATCAAGGAGCTAACCACCACGCTCCTTCTCGTCCAGGACGAAGTGTCCCAGTTAAGGCAGAGGGTGGAACGGGCCGAAAGCTGTGACGCCGACCCCGAAAGGAGGGGTTGGGACGACGAGGATCGGGCCAAGGAAAAGAACCCACGGAGGAAAAAGGAGACGGAGACCGCTGGACGTCGGGGAGGGGAGGTGCGCCCGAGGGGACCCCGCGAGTTGGTGTGTTGGGAATGTGAGGAGCCTGGACATTTCGCTCGGGATTGCCCGGGGCGCCGCTCCGGACGGGGGGGGGCGTAGGAGACCTTTAAACTAAGGTCCCTCGCGGTAACGGGACAAACCGCGGGGGAAGGCGGCGCCCAAGTAGACGTCGTCGACTCATCGGACTTGTTCGGTGAGTGTCCCACGGTAGTGGCAAAGTTAGGAGGGAGGGATCAACGTTGCCTTTTGGATACCGGATCGCAAGTGTCCACCATGTCCGAGAAACGGTTTAGGGAAGATTATGCCCATCTCACGACCACCAGTGTCGGGAATTGGGTAACCCTAGTGGCCGCAAACAACCTTCCCATTCCCGTAACAGGGGTCGTGTGGATTGAGGTGGAGGTGTATGGGCAGTCCCTTGGAAAAAAGGGGTTCGTAGTGGTGAGTGGCGAGGAGTTTCACCATGGGCCGGTGATTCTGGGGATGAACATCCTACGGAGTCTAGATCGAGTACTCGTACACGATAAGGGCCCCCAGTACTGGAAGTATCTGGGTGTGCAGAAGCCGGTGCAGCAAGCTTTCCAGAGAGTCGTCCAGCGGAACGAAGAGACCGCCTCTGTGGAAACCATGCGCCCCCTCGGCCTGATTAAGACGCGACATAACCAAAGGGTGAGGATCCCAGCGAGACAGGAGGTGGTCCTGGAAGTACCCGTCCGTGCGCAGCAGCGGCTAGAAGGAAGGGAAGTTGTGATAGAACCTTGTTGGTTCAGGCAAGTGGAGGCCGGGTTGCTGCTGGCCAGAACCGTAGCGGTCGTACGGAATGGCACCGTACCCCTACGGGTGTGCAACCTGGGAAACTCACCAATTAAGATCCCGGGCAGGTTGGTGCTGGCCCATCTAGAGGCTATCCCCGAGGGTGGCATTGAACCCGGCCCTAGGGTTACCTTAAAGCCGGACGCATGCGAGCCTTGGACGTTGGCCGTCGCCCTTGAGGAAAAACAGGAACCCACCGCGGAGTGGAACGGGGACGTGATCCTGAACCAGATGGATGTATCACTGGAGGGCCTTGGTACAGCAGAGGTGGACCGGGTAAAGCAAATGTTGTGGGCACGACAGAAGTCGTTCTCCCGCAGCGAGGAAGATTTTGGTCACACGACCGAGATAGAGCATGAGATCAACACCGGTGACAGTCTGCCCGCTCGGGAGCGCTATCGGCAGATTCCCCCGAAGCTGTACCAGGAGGTCAAGACCATGATCCAACAAATGTTAGCCAACGGCGTCATCAAGGAAAGTAAGAGCCCATGGGCTGCCCCCATCGTGCTGGTAAAGAAGAAAGACGGGACAATCCGATTCTGCGTGGACTACCGGAGGTTGAACAGCTGCACCGTCCGGGATGCTTATCCGTTACCCCGCATTGAAGAGTCACTGGCGGCTTTAGGGAAGTCGCGCTTCTTCTCCACGCTGGATCTGGCCAGTGGGTACTGGCAGGTGCCAGTCGCGGAGAAGGATCAGGTGAAGACGGCATTCGTTACGCCCATGGGGCATTTTGATTTCTGTCGAATGCCCTTTGGGGTCTCAAATGCACCGGCCACGTTCCAGCGCCTAATGGAGCGCTGTCTCGGGGACTTGAACTTCGAAGCAATCCTCATCTATTTGGATGACATTATAGTGTTCGCTCCCACCCTGGAGGAACACTTGCATAGGTTGGAACAAGTGCTCCAGCGATTGGAACAATACGGCCTCAAATTGAAACCACGGAAGTGCCACCTCTTGAAGTCCAGTTTGGAATACCTGGGCCATGTAGTCTCGGAGGAAGGGGTGCGGCCCACCCCCGATAAAATTGCCGCAGTCCAGGAATGGAGGACCCCGGGCAATGTGACGGAGTTGAGGGCATTTCTGGGATTAGTAGGCTACTATTGGCGGTTCATTCGAGACTTTGCCAAGATTGCAGGCCCCCTGCATGGACTGTTGCGAGGTGTTGCCACAGATGTGCGGAATCGGGCAGTGGCGTGGGACCAAGCACAGGAGGTTGCCTTCACGGGGCTTAAACAAGCCCTCACCCAGGCCCCCGTGCTGGCTTATGCTGACTTTGACAAGCCATTCATATTGTACACCGACGGGAGCCACCAAGGCCTGGGGGCTGTACTCTCCCAGCTGCAGGAGGGCCAGGAGCGAGTTATCGCATATGGGAGTCGGAGTCTCCGAGAGTCGGAGCGGAACCCTGACAACTACAGCTCGTTCAAGCTGGAGTTGCTGGCAGTCGTCTGGGCGGTCACCGAGAAGTTTGCAGAGTACCTGACCGCCACCGACTTCGAAGTGGTCACGGATAACAACCCCCTGTCGCACCTGCATACAGCTAAGTTGGGCGCCCCGGAGCAGCGTTGGGTAGCACGCTTGGCCAAGTTCTCCTTTAAGATCCGATACAGGCCGGGTAAGGCGAATACCAATGCAGACGCCCTGTCACGCTACCCGGTAGGGCTACCTACGGGGCCCACGGACGAAGAGAGAGAGGGTCAGGAGATCCCTGACCTTACCAGGATGACCCCCAGCCCGACCGGGCCCAAGGCAGCACGCGGGATCCTACTACAGAAGGCCTTGCCGGACTGGGCTGCAGCACAAGGGCAAGACCAGGAGGTGCGGTGTGTGCGAGGGTGGAAGGAGCGGGACCACTGGCCGTCCTCCGCGGAGAGGCTGCAGCTTAGCCCGTGGGGCAAGAGGCTGGTACGTCAGTGGGAACGATTGGCCGTACGAGGAGGGGTATTGTGCCGCCAGGCTTATCTCGAGCATGAGCTCCGGAAGGTGTGGCAGGTTGTTCTCCCCAGGGAGTTGGCCCGTGGTCTGGTGACGGAGGCCCACGAAGAAGGCGCCCATTTTGGTACAGAGAAGACCCTGCAATGGGTCCGCCGGCAGTACTTCTTCCCGGGTTTACAGACCTTGGTGGAAAGCGTGTGTCAGACATGTAGGAGGTGTGCGGTTACCAAAAGTGGCGAACAACGGGCACCAGTGCAGACCATTCGGACCACCAGACCCCTGGAGCTCCTCATGGTGGACTATGTCTTGATAGGGGAGTCGGTGCGTGGGTACCAGTATGCCATCGTGATGACCGACCATTTCACCAAATTTACAGTGGTTGTCCCTACCGTGGACCAGACTGCCGACACGGCGGCTAAGGCCATTGTTGAGCATTTTATCCGAAGGTACGGCTGCCCGGAGCGCCTCCATTCGGATCAAGGTGCATGCTTCCAAGGTCGGGTGATGGATCGGCTGTGTCGCACCTATGGCATGAATAAATCAAGGACCACCCCGTACCACCCCCAGGGGAATGGAGCCTGCGAGCGATTTAACCGGACGTTGCTACAAATGCTGAGGGTCCTGGAGGCTGACAAGAAGTTGGTGTGGGTATACAACAACAGAGTACACCGGACCACGGGGTTCTCGCCTTATTTTCTGCTGTTCGGCCGACCAGAGAAAGACCTACAGGACCTCGATCTGTCCCTACCGGCGGAGGAGGAAGAGTGGACGCACAGTGGGTGGATTGAGGAGCAGAAACGCCGACTGACGTTCGCCCAGGAGGTGGCAGCGGGGAACATCGGGTCCAACCTGCACCCTAGCCCCGGGAGGTCGCTAGGAGGACATTCGCGGAGGGACAAAGAGTGTTAGTCCGAGAGAAACGTCCTGGAAACAAATTGAGCGAACGATGGGAGGTGATGCCATACATCGTGCAGCGGCGAGTGTCTCCTGACAACCCCGTTTACGAAGTAAAGGCGGAAGACGGGAGTGGGCGTGCCCGCACTTTACATAGGAACATGCTGCGTCCCTGCCTATTTGAGGACCTGCTCCCCATGGAGACAGTCCCAGGGGCTACTCCGGGATCGGAGGAGGATGATTGGTGGATTCCGCCGCCTGAAGGGGCCCCGGACCCTCCGCCATCGGGAGAGTCAGCCGAGAGTGGTGAACTGGTGACTTCTGTGCCAGAGGTTTCCGTCCCCACCTCAGCAACCCTGCCCAGGCGTTCAACTCGAACTTCCCTTGGGGTGCCGTCCCCCCGCTTCGCGGACCAAAACTTTGAGTGGGCCGCAGCTCGCATCTTTGTAGGGTCTACAAAGGAAACAGGGGGGGGAAATGTGAGAGGGCAGCGGGTTGGGGGGACGGGGGAAGTCACTGGCCCCCGTTTCCCCCGGTCAGCGGCGGCGTTGCGGCGGGTCCTCAGCACGGAGGGGCTTGCATCCGGTGGGATTCAAGCCCCTCCAATCGCGGGCGAGGATGGCGCCGGGCGGGAGCCAATCAGGGCTCGCGCCCGGTCAGCCAATCGGAGCATGCCGCGACGAGCCAATCAAGGCTCGCCGCGTCATAGTGCCGCCCCCTCCCAGCGTCTTATAACAGACGCGGCGGAGCGGGAGCGGCCAGTCGGCGCCGGGGACGGAGCAGAGAAGAGCTCCAGAAGAAACAGAAGAAGAAGAAACAGAAGAAAGAAGGCGGCGGTCCCGGAGAAGAGGCGGCGACGGCGACGGGAGCGGACAGGAAGCAGAAGACAGAAGAGGTCCCAGCGCGGAGAGACTGTCGACGGCCGGGAAGAAGACGTCGGGACGACCGCGGAAGAGGAGCCCACCGGAAGTCCCGGAGGAGAGTGCCGCGGTGTGTGGGAGGCAAAAGAGCTAACGAAGCTCCCCACCGCGGCCTCTCCCTACGGCCCGGTAAGCGGCCTCGTGCCGAGTCTCACGCTTCCTCCTAGACCACCGGGTGATCGGGCGCTAGGCCCGTGGGCATAGTCAGGCCCTCTCGGCCTGTGGGCAGATAGTCGGGCCCTTCCGGCCCATGGGCAATTTGGTCGGTGCGTCTGGGCCTGGGAGGCCGCGCGTAGTCGGGGCTCCACCCGGCCCGCGGTCTGTAAGGCCAGACCCGACCCTTCTCTTCCGTGGGATTTTGGGCGTTAGGCCCGAACCCCTGCCAGTCACCCAGTCAGGCGGGTATTAGGCCCGGGGGCATAACGGGCCATAGGCCTGCGGGCCATAAGAGCACCTAGCCAGAGGGGGGGTAGGGAATCATAAGGTGACCCAGGGCATTACGTTCGGGTCATCCAACGGTACCCACTAACAGGAGGGGGAGACCATCGGGGTATTCTCAAATCAAGCGGAGCCCTGCCCTTTGCACACCTCGGCGAGCGAGCTGTGCGGCCGCTTGGGCGGGGTACATTGTAGGCTGGGCGCAGAGGGTCGGCTGACCCTCACGCCTTGAGTACACTCCCAGGGTGGGGAAGAGCCGTGGAGAGTTGGTCACCACTAGGGCGAGGTGGCAGAACCTGCGTCGGACCGGATGGTAAGGTACTCTCCATTTATATTGTACTCGCATTGATCTCGTGTTTGCTTGACCTGTTGTTAGCGATTAGGTGAAGTAGCCGTCCCAGTAAATTGTTGCAGTTCATAGTAGTTAGGCTCAGTTTGTTGTTAGCCGTTGTTTAGTTGTAGGGAGGCTGCTGTCATTCTTTTCCCACAGGAGCGGAGTGGCGCATCAAGCAAGTTGACAAGAGTACCAGCGTGAGTAGTATTTGTGAGTGTGTATCCTTGTCCGTGTTGAGCACCGGTCGCGGGATCCCGCTAGGCCTAGCGGGCTCGCTCCCACCTCGGTGCGCAAGTGCCAAATAGGTGACGATTGGGTAGCTGAGGCCCACGGGCCGATGATGACGTTCACCTAATCGGTGAACGTCGCAACCACCCCCGGTGTGCCACTTATTCCCCAGGTAAAGGGAGAAGTGGGCCCGCAGTGAGAGTATTTCTTGTCCCCTTTAGCCGGCAAGTTCCGGGCGGAGGCCCCGAAGAAGCGTCCTCTGAAATCAACGCTGAGCGGGCGGAGTGTGCGCGCAGACGGAGGTAAGCAGTGATTCACTTACACGGCCGCCGGCTTCATACCACTTCGGCATCCTTACATTTGGCGTAGTCGGCAGGATCCTTAGAGAAGATGGATCGGGAAGTGGACAAGCCGGAGGACGACGGTAACGAGTCCTCCGAGGAGGTGAAGGACGCGACCAAAGATCCGCCTCGGGACAGGTTACCCATCGGGGCGGCCCTCAACCACCTTGACAAGTTCGACGGGCAGAATATGCCCTTGACGGAGTGGATCGAGCAGTTGGAAACCACGATCGACCTCTACCAGATTCCGAGACGGGTACAGGTGAATTTGGCGTTGAAGGTCCTGACTGGCAACGCCCGGAAGACCGTGAGAGTACGCCCCGAGCGGCTTAGTAAAAGCCTGGCTGACGTCTTCACCATCCTGAAGGGCGTGTGTGGGGAGAAGGCCACCACCACCACGCTGAAGAAGCGTGTGTTCGCGCGGGTTCAAAGGGAAGATGAGACGATTTCTCAGTTCGCGAACGCGATCCAGGAATACATGAGTGAGATCCAGACGAGGGAAGATGAGGAGTTGATGACAGGGGACCCGGATTCCACCTTGAGAGGTATTTTGATTGGTGGACTGAGTAGCAGGTCCCTGCGTAACTACCTCCAGGATAAGGTCGATGGGGATGGCGAGCTCACCTTCTTCGAAGTGTTAGGGATGGCGCTGAAGAAAGAAGAAAATGCGGAGCTTAGTTCCAGCGCCGTGTCCACATCACCCACTCAACCGATAGATAGGGTCCGGGCGCCGGAGATTAGTCCCTTGGAGGGATGCATCAAGGAGCTAACCACCACGCTCCTTCTCGTCCAGGACGAAGTGTCCCAGTTAAGGCAGAGGGTGGAACGGGCCGAAAGCCGTGACGCCGACCCCGAAAGGAGGGGTTGGGACGACGAGGATCGGGCCAAGGAAAAGAACCCACGGAGGAAAAAGGAGACGGAGACCGCTGGACGTCGGGGAGGGGAGGTGCGCCCGAGGGGACCCCGCGAGTTGGTGTGTTGGGAATGTGAGGAGCCTGGACATTTCGCTCGGGATTGCCCGGGGCGCCGCTCCGGACGGGAGGGGCGTAGGAGACCTTTAAACTAAGGTCCCTCGCGGTAACGGGACAAACCGCGGGGGAAGGCGGCGCCCAAGTAGACGTCGTCGACTCATCGGACTTGTTCGGTGAGTGTCCCACGGTAGTGGCAAAGTTAGGAGGGAGGGATCAACGTTGCCTTTTGGATACCGGATCGCAAGTGTCCACCATATCCGAGAAACGGTTTAGGGAAGATTATGCCCATCTCACGACCACCAGTGTCGGGAATTGGGTAACCCTAGTGGCCGCAAACAACCTTCCCATTCCCGTAACAGGGGTCGTGTGGATTGAGGTGGAGGTGTATGGGCAGTCCCTTGGAAAAAAGGGGTTCGTAGTGGTGAGTGGCGAGGAGTTTCACCATGGGCCGGTGATTCTGGGGATGAACATCCTACGGAGTCTAGATCGAGTACTCGTACACGATAAGGGCCCCCAGTACTGGAAGTATCTGGGTGTGCAGAAGCCGGTGCAGCAAGCTTTCCAGAGAGTCGTCCAGCGGAACGAAGAGACCGCCTCTGTGGAAACCATGCGCCCCCTCGGCCTGATTAAGACGCGACATAACCAAAGGGTGAGGATCCCAGCGAGACAGGAGGTGGTCCTGGAAGTACCCGTCCGTGCGCAGCAGCGGCTAGAAGGAAGGGAAGTTGTGATAGAACCTTGTTGGTTCAGGCAAGTGGAGGCCGGGTTGCTGCTGGCCAGAACCGTAGCGGTCGTACGGAATGGCACCGTACCCCTACGGGTGTGCAACCTGGGAAACTCACCAATTAAGATCCCGGGCAGGTTGGTGCTGGCCCATCTAGAGGCTATCCCCGAGGGTGGCATTGAAACCGGCCCTAGGGTTACCTTAAAGCCGGACGCATGCGAGCCTTGGACGTTGGCCGTCGCCCTTGAGGAAAAACAGGAACCCACCGCGGAGTGGAACGGGGACGTGATCCTGAACCAGATGGATGTATCACTGGAGGGCCTTGGTACAGCAGAGGTGGACCGGGTAAAGCAAATGTTGTGGGCACGACAGAAGTCGTTCTCCCGCAGCGAGGAAGATTTTGGTCACACGACCGAGATAGAGCATGAGATCAACACCGGTGACAGTCTGCCCGCTCGGGAGCGCTATCGGCAGATTCCCCCGAAGCTGTACCAGGAGGTCAAGACCATGATCCAACAAATGTTAGCCAACGGCGTCGTCAAGGAAAGTAAGAGCCCATGGGCTGCCCCCATCGTGCTGGTAAAGAAGAAAGACGGGACAATCCGATTCTGCGTGGACTACCGGAGGTTGAACAGCTGCACCGTCCGGGACGCTTATCCGTTACCCCGCATTGAAGAGTCACTGGCGGCTTTAGGGAAGTCGCGCTTCTTCTCCACGCTGGATCTGGCCAGTGGGTACTGGCAGGTGCCCGTCGCGGAGAAGGATCAGGCGAAGACGGCATCCGTTACGCCCATGGGGCTTTTTGATTTCTGTCGAATGCCCTTCGGGCTCTCCAATGCACCGGCCACGTTCCAGCGCCTAATGGAGCGCTGTCTCGGGGACTTGAACTTCGAAGCAATCCTCATCTATTTGGACGACATTATAGTGTTCGCTCCCACCCTGGAGGAACACTTGCATAGGTTGGAACAAGTGCTCCAGCGATTGGAACAATACGGCCTCAAATTGAAACCACGGAAGTGCCACCTCTTGAAGTCCAGTTTGGAATACCTGGGCCATGTAGTCTCGGAGGAAGGGGTGCGGCCCACCCCCGATAAAATTGCCGCAGTCCAGGAATGGAGGACCCCGGGCAATGTGACGGAGTTGAGGGCATTTCTGGGATTAGTAGGCTACTATTGGCGGTTCATTCGAGACTTTGCCAAGATTGCAGGCCCCCTGCATGGACTGTTGCGAGGTGTTGCCACAGATGTGCGGAATCGGGCAGTGGCGTGGGACCAAGCACAGGAGGTTGCCTTCACGGGGCTTAAACAAGCCCTCACCCAGGCCCCCGTGCTGGCTTATGCTGACTTTGACAAGCCATTCATATTGTACACCGACGGGAGCCACCAAGGCCTGGGGGCTGTACTCTCCCAGCTGCAGGAGGGCCAGGAGCGAGTTATCGCATATGGGAGTCGGAGTCTCCGAGAGTCGGAGCGGAACCCTGACAACTACAGCTCGTTCAAGCTGGAGTTGCTGGCAGTCGTCTGGGCGGTCACCGAGAAGTTTGCAGAGTACCTGACCGCCACCGACTTCGAAGTGGTCACGGATAACAACCCCCTGTCGCACCTGCATACAGCTAAGTTGGGCGCCCTGGAGCAGCGTTGGGTAGCACGCTTGGCCAAGTTCTCCTTTAAGATCCGATACCGGCCGGGTAAGGCGAATACCAATGCAGACGCCCTGTCACGCTACCCGGTAGGGCTACCTACGGGGCCCACGGACGAAGAGAGAGAGGGTCAGGAGATCCCTGACCTTACCAGGATGACCCCCAGCCCGACCGGGCCCAAGGCAGCACGCGGGATCCTACTACAGAAGGCCTTGCCGGACTGGGCTGCAGCACAAGGGCAAGACCAGGAGGTGCGGTGTGTGCGAGGGTGGAAGGAGCGGGACCACTGGCCGTCCTCCGCGGAGAGGCTGCAGCTTAGCCCGTGGGGCAAGAGGCTGGTACGTCAGTGGGAATGATTGGCCGTACGAGGAGGGGTATTGTGCCGCCAGGCTTATCTCGAGCATGAGCTCCGGAAGGTGTGGCAGGTTGTTCTCCCCAGGGAGTTGGCCCGTGGTCTGGTGACGGAGGCCCACGAAGAAGGCGCCCATTTTGGTACAGAGAAGACCCTGCAATGGGTCCGCCGGCAGTACTTCTTCCCGGGTTTACAGACCCTGGTGGAAAGCGTGTGTCAGACATGTAGGAGGTGTGCGGTTACCAAAAGTGGAGAACAACGGGCACCAGTGCAGACCATTCGGACCACCAGACCCCTGGAGCTCCTCATGGTGGACTATGTCTTGATAGGGGAGTCGGTGCGTGGGTACCAGTATGCCATCGTGATGACCGACCATTTCACCAAATTTACAGTGGTTGTCCCTACCGTGGACCAGACTGCCGACACGGCGGCTAAGGCCATTGTTGAGCATTTTATCCGAAGGTACGGCTGCCCGGAGCGCCTCCATTCGGATCAAGGTGCATGCTTCCAAGGTCGGGTGATGGAGCGGCTGTGTCGCACCTATGGCATGAATAAATCAAGGACCACCCCGTACCACCCCCAGGGGAATGGAGCCTGCGAGCGATTCAACCGGACGTTGCTACAAATGCTGAGGGTCCTGGAGGCTGACAAGAAGCGGCGCTGGCCCGACTTTGTTCCGGAGTTGGTGTGGGTATACAACAACAGAGTACACCGGACCACGGGGTTCTCGCCTTATTTTCTGCTGTTCGGCCGACCAGAGAAAGACCTACAGGACCTCGATCTGTCCCTACCGGCGGAGGAGGAAGAGTGGACGCACAGTGGGTGGATTGAGGAGCAGAAACGCCGACTGACGTTCGCCCAGGAGGTGGCAGCGGGGAACATCGGGTCCAACCTGCACCCTAGCCCCGGGAGGTCGCTAGGAGGACCATTCGCGGAGGGACAAAGAGTGTTAGTCCGAGAGAAACGTCCTGGAAACAAATTGAGCGAACGATGGGAGGTGATGCCATACATCGTGCAGCGGCGAGTGTCTCCTGACAACCCCGTTTACGAAGTAAAGGCGGAAGACGGGAGTGGGCGTGCCCGCACTTTACATAGGAACATGCTGCGTCCCTGCCTATTTGAGGACCTGCTCCCCATGGAGACAGTCCCAGGGGCTACTCCGGGATCGGAGGAGGATGATTGGTGGATTCCGCCGCCTGAAGGGGCCCCGGACCCTCCGCCATCGGGAGAGTCAGCCGAGAGTGGTGAACTGGTGACTTCTGTGCCAGAGGTTTCCGTCCCCACCTCAGCAACCCTGCCCAGGCGTTCAACTCGAACTACCCTTGGGGTGCCGTCCCCCCGCTTCGCGGACCCAAACTTCGAGTGGGCCGCAGCTCGCATCTTTGTAGGGTCTACAAAGGAAGCAGGGGGGGGAAATGTGAGAGGGCAGCGGGTTGGGGGGACGGGGGAAGTCACTGGCCCCCGTTTCCCCCGGTCAGCGGCGGCGTTGCGGCGGGTCCTCAGCACGGAGGGGCTTGCATCCGGTGGGATTCAAGCCCCTCCAATCGCGGGCGAGGATGGCGCCGGGCGGGAGCCAATCAGGGCTCGCGCCCGGTCAGCCAATCGGAGCATGCCGCGACGAGCCAATCAAGGCTCGCCGCGTCATAGCGCCGCCCCCTCCCAGCGTCTTATAACAGACGCGGCGGAGCGGGAGCGGCCAGTCGGCGCCGGGGACGGAGCAGAGAAGAGCTCCAGAAGAAACAGAAGAAGAAGAAGAAGAAACAGAAGAAAGAAGGCGGCGGTCCCGGAGAAGAGGCGGCGGCGGCGACGGGAGCGGCCAGGAAGCAGAAGACAGAAGAGGTCCCAGCGCGGAGAGACTGTCGACGGCCGGGAAGAAGACGTCGGGACGACCGCGGAAGAGGAGCCCACCGGAAGTCCCGGAGGAGAGTGCCGCGGTGTGTGGGAGGCAAAAGAGCTAACGAAGCTCCCCACCGCGGCCTCTCCCTACGGCCCGGTAAGCGGCCTCGTGCCGAGTCTCACGCTTCCTCCTAGACCACCGGGTGATCGGGCGCTAGGCTCGTGGGCATAGTCAGGCCCTCTCGGCCTGTGGGCAGATAGTCGGGCCCTTCCGGCCCGTGGGCAATTTGGTCGGTGCGTCTGGGCCTGGGAGGCCGCGCGTAGTCGGGGCTCCACCCGGCCCGCGGTCTGTAAGGCCAGACCCGACCCTTCTCTTCCGTGGGGTTTTGGGCGTTAGGCCCGAACCCCTGCCAGTCACCCAGTCAGGCGGGTATTAGGCCCGGGGGCATAACGGGCCATAGGCCTGCGGGCCATAAGAGCACCTAGCCAGAGGGGGGGTAGGGAATCATAAGGTGACCCAGGGCATTACGTTCGGGTCATCCAACGGTACCCACTAACAGGAGGGGGAGACCATCGGGGTATTCTCAAATCAAGCGGAGCCCTGCCCTTTGCACACCTCGGCGAGCGAGCTGTGCGGCCGCTTGGGCGGGGTACATTGTAGGCTGGGCGCAGAGGGTCGGCTGACCCTCACGCCTTGAGTACACTCCCAGGGTGGGGAAGAGCCGTGGAGAGTTGGTCACCACTAGGGCGAGGTGGCAGAACCTGCGTCGGACCGGATGGTAAGGTACTCTCCATTTATATTGTACTCGCATTGATCTCGTGTTTGCTTGACCTGTTGTTAGCGATTAGGTGAAGTAGCCGTCCCAGTAAATTGTTGCAGTTCATAGTAGTTAGGCTCAGTTTGTTGTTAGCCTTGTTTAGTTGTAGGGAGGCTGCTGTCATTCTTTTCCCACAGGAGCGGAGTGGCGCATCAAGCAAGTTGACAAGAGTACCAGCGTGAGTAGTATTTGTGAGTGTGTGTCCTTGTCCGTGTTGAGCACCGGTCGCGGGATCCCGCTAGGCCTAGCGGGCTCGCTCCCACCTCGGTGCGCAAGTGCCAAATAGGTGACGATTGGGTAGCTGAGGCCCACGGGCCGATGATGACATTCACCTAATCGGTGAACGTCGCAGCCACCCCCGGTGTGCCACTTATTCCCCAGGTAAAGGGAGAAGTGGGCCCGCAGTGAGAGTATTTCTTGTCCCCTTTAGCCGGCAAGTTCCGGGCGGAGGCCCCGAAGAAGCGTCCTCTGAAATCAACGCTGAGCGGGCGGAGTGTGCGCGCAGACGGAGGTAAGCAGTGATTCACTTACACGGCCGCCGGCTTCATACCACTTCGGCATCCTTACATTAGTATATTTTCCCTGATACTATCTGACAGATTGCTTCGTAGAGAACACGCTGCAACAGATCTGTAAGTTGCAGATTTGTCCTTGAGTTGGCCTTCCGCCTACTGAGTGCAGGAGCTCTGACAATGGTCCCGATTCAGACCCAGAAAACGCACATCTAGAATCAATTTCTTTCACATGCGGCACAGGGCAAGTCCGCACCGCATTCCGGATCCAGACCCCTCCCCCCACAGGCATGCGACAGCATCACACAGTGGCGATGCCACTCGGATCAGGAAACTGGGGAACACAGTGGGCAGGTGAAGTTTGGAAAAACGTTCCCTGTTATGAAGAATCTTGTTCCTCTGTGACATGAAGAATACAGGCTGCCCCTGAGCTCACCCAATACTATATATTCTTAAGTTTCCTTTCCTATCTATGTTGTAACTATTAAACGTCTGGATAATTCCATCTAAGGGAGACTTGGAAAGAGAATGTGAGAGAAATGTCTTTGTTAGCGGCAGACGTCGTGTTTTTCATGCTGATCACATTCTCCATTATCTGATCTTATTAATATATGTAAATTTATATTTCTTAAGACTAGTATTTACATTACAGCTTCCAAAGTTGTAGCTTCTGCAGAAGGTTCACCCTTCATTTAATGAGCCACTTACTCTGTCACAGAGGCAGGTGCCAGGCTGTACAGCATATTGGCACAATCAGGTGGCAAGATCAGGCCAGGCATTAATAAGCCCCTGTTACCACCCAGAAGTGCCCAATAAAATGGTGTCTGTCTGCAATTTCAATCTGCATCATTGAGTGGTGACTTTCCACACAAACAGATGTGTCCTCACTGATTTATGTGCAGTGCACCTCAGACGCATATGCAGACTGAAAACATCTGCCACTGCATCTGACATCACCACTGCATCTGACATCACCACTGCATCCACCTCTGATCTGACATCGCCACTGCATCTGACATCTGCCACTGCATCTGACATCATCACTGCATCTGACATCACCACTGCATCCACCTCTGATCTGACATCACCACTGCATCTGACATCACCACTGCATCTGACATCTGCCACTGCATCTGACATCTGCCACTGCATCTGACATCTGCCACTGCATCTGACATCACCACTGCATCTGACATCTGCCACTGCATCTGACATCTCCTAATGCATCTGACATCATCACTGCATCTGACATCACCACTGCATCTGACATCACCACTGTATCCACCTCTGATCTGACATCGCCACTGCATCTGACATCACCACTGCATCTGACATCGCCACTGCATCTGACATCATCACTGCATCTTACATCGCCACTGCATCTTACATCACCACTGCATCCACCTCTGATCTGACATCACCACTGCATCTGACATCACACCTGCATCTGACATCACCACTGTATCCACCTCTGATCTGACATCGCCACTGCATCGGACATCACCACTGCATCTGACATCGCCACTGCATCCACCTCTGATCTGACTTTGCCACTGCATCTGACATCACCACTGCATCTGACATCACCACTGCGTCAACCTCTGATCTTACATCACCACTGCATCGGACATCACCACTGCATCTGACATCGCCACTGCATCTGACATGCCACTGCATCCACCTCTGATCTGACTTTGCCACTGCATCTGACATCACCACTGCATCTGACATCACCACTGCGTCAACCTCTGATCTTACATCACCACTGCATCGGACATCACCACTGCATCTGACATCGCCACTGCATCCACCTCTGATCTGACTTTGCCACTGCATCTGACATCACCACTGCATCAACCTCTGATCTGACTTTGCCACTGCATCTGACATCACCTCTGCATCTGACATCACCACTGCATCAACCTCTGATCTGACTTTTCCACTGCATCTGACATCACCACTGCATCTGACATCACCACTGCGTCAACCTCTGATCTAACATCACCACTGCATCGGACATCACCACTGCATCTGACATCGCCACTGCATCTGACATGCCACTGCATCCACCTCTGATCTGACTTTGCCACTGCATCTGACATCACCACTACATCAACCTCTGGTCTGACTTTGCCACTGCATCTGACATCACCACTGCATCTGACATCACCACTGCATCCACCTCTGATCTGACATCACCATTACATCTGTCACAATTAAGTTCACTCTCAGGTAAGTTGTACGTATCTGGAACCATGGGTCAGTATGACTCAGGTAAGTACTTTGTTATCAGAATTGTAGTAGATTTTCCTTACTCTGCAAGGTCATCAATCTTCAGTCTTAGCAGAGAGACGAGGATGGATACGATTATATACGTTTCTTGCAAGACACAATGGGCCTAATTCAGACCTGATCGTAGCCCTGCTAAATTTTGCAGGGCTACGATGAGGCACACAGATATGCAGAGGGACGTCCAGCACCGCATGTCAGGCCGACCCCCGCCCCCCCTTCAGAAGTACTTCAGAAATAGCTCCTGGCCAGGGTCGGACTGGCACACAGAGTAACAGGGGAAACCACCGGTGGGCCCCACTACCTGTGGGCCAGTGGCGGAACTACCGCCAGTGCACTGGGGCCCGCCACTGTCCAGGGGCCCAAAGCCAGAGCGGCATGTAATGAGTCAAACTAACTCATTACATGCCGCCTGGCTGCTGCTGTGTGCCGCCCAATATGTTAACTACCTATTACTCCTTTAAGAGGAATTCACAGTTTCTTAAAGACTGGTATATCACATAAACAGTTCTACAGAGTCACTATCACAGAACTTAATAAATCAGTGATGTAACTTAAATAAACATTTTTATTTAACTGGAAGTGCGTTGTCACTCTTCTTTTATCAGCATTCAAGAGAGCAATATAAGCCAAGAAGATTAATACAATAACACACTTTACATTGCTTTAAACCCCTTAACGTCTGAGGGCCGTCCAGTTAAACTCATTCAGTGACAAACAATTATACTTAACATCTAAAATAAAGACTCGGAGACTTGAATTTGGCAGAAAAACTTGACGGCTATTTATTCATAAGTAGTAAACTAATAAATCTAATAAAGTAGCACAAAGAAATTAAGAGTATGGTGGCCAGAAAGAACGGCAGTAACAGTCTACACCACAAGCTCTATACAAACCCAGCCAAGTCACAACACTAAAAACACTAAACAAAGGTATCCACTCAACCTCCACTTGACAACCCACCCGTCCGGGTGGTGAGGCTGTCCCTGTTAAGGTGATCCAGCAGATGTTACAACAGTCATCAAAGGTGAGCGCACCCAAAACAATTAGCAAACTCAACCAACAACAGGTAATAATCCGTTCTTTTCCACCAACAAGCGAAGTTCTGACAACAGAAACCACGCACCACCACCATACCCCTAAACCAAACCAGCAACCACCGAAAACAGATCCTCCACAAAGATTGACAAGCCTTCCTCAGTCAAATGCACCCCATCCCTCCTAAACAGGTAAAAATATCTAAACCTGATCCTAGGATGCCTAACCACAAACCCACTATTGGCTATCACCACCTTGGACATAGCAGAATTCAGCTTCTTTCTAGCCTTATCTAAAGCCCTGCAATCTACCACTCCACACCAAAACAATCGAGGTACAATCTCAGACCAAATCACCGTACAGGACGGCCAAGCCCTCATAATGCGCAGTATGTCATGGATGATGTCAAAGCGCAGCTGCAAAGTGGACACCTTCCCCAAATCATTACCTCCAAGATGAATTACCAAAATCCTAGGTAACCCAAAAAGCCGCACCTGACCAAGCAGCTTGGGCTTCAAATCCTGCCACAACATACCCCACACATCAATCCAATGGACACCTGCGTGCCCGACCAAAGACGGAGCCCCGTCTGAAAGCATCAATTCAGCTGCCCAATACACAAAGGACTGTCCGATCAACCAGACCTCCAAAACATCCGTTACCACACCTATAATTGAGGGGAAAATAGAACAAAAGTTAAAATCTGGGGTACAAATATAGGTCAAAGCCTAGGCAACGGAAAGGCATGCAATAACCTTAATAGAGGATCTGCCAAAAAGAAAAATAGTGTAGATGGAAATTTCCATAAAATAAGCTTCAGGATAATCGAAGCGACAAAAAGAAACAGGAGGAAGAGCCATTATAAAATAATAAAAGGGGGTGGAGGATGGGAAAAAACAGGTGAACTCGGCTGGAGGTGAAGCTTAAAAACCTGCTGAGGAACTTATAATTGAAAAGCCAATTAGCTGAATTAAGAATGAGTAGACCAGATTCAGTCCGTCAGTACAGGTAAAAAATTGTTAAAGAACTCCAGACCCCCACTGCCAACAGTGGCGAGTAGCTAATCCCCGAGTAAGGATGACAGGGGAGAGACTAACAAAACGTGAAACACTACCGACAAAAACAGGCAAAAACAAGCAAGAAACATTAACCTGAATGAACAAAAACAGCACAATTACCGAGGGAGTGGACGAATGTAACGCTTATAACTGGCCGACCGCCTTCGGACCAAAGCCTTAATTTCGTCCACAGAGCGGCCCACAAACGCGGCAGAGGTGGCAGCCCCAATCCTAAATGAGTGAGTGCCGAAGTCCCCGGGAGAGAACCCCATACCAGCCAGACAGCGCCGGAGCATCCAGTCAAACTGATATTTGGTCAGCGGCGAACCATCCGCATGTAGAAGCCATGACCCCCCCGGAGGATGGCCGTACCTCCACATACATTGTAAAAGCCTAATCTATATCCTATATTAAACACTCTAAAAGGTTAAAGAACACAGTACGCAATTGGTGTATGGAATACCGTAAGAGTACGCACGTAGCGTAATGAACGCTTAGCCGTGGACGAGACGCACGAGCGGCACGTTCGCTCACGGCTTAGAGCGTAAAGGCAAGCACGCTATAGGCTGCCGACTAACGTAATGATACGCTATCAGCGTAGCGGACGCTCGAGACCAAGAGGAGATCACAAGCGGCGCTGACGCTCACAGAGTTAAACCTTTATAACTATACCATAAACAATGTACCTATACTGTAAACCCTTGTGCAGTGATAAGGTGTAAATGCAACACAATGTAACCTTGTTAGTTTAAAAGCTGTATGAGCGACTCTTACGCTCTGAGAACCCTTAGCAATATAATAAACACTCAAATACCGGTCTAAGGGTCTAACACCTTTTAAGGGAAAAGAATGAACGTTCAATTGCAAAAGAATACACAATACAAGTTATACACTACCAAAATAACATAAAATACCTAACCGAATTACTACACGTTAAAATACAACAAAGACACAATTACATTTAAGGGGGACGGAGAGAGAGAATGGCTTACAACAAAATAGGAGATAAATATGGTTGCAGAGAACTTACGCACAAGGGGAACAATCGCAAGCGCCTTTCTGGATATCCAGCTCCCGATTATCAGTGATGAGAACCGTTGAAAAGAGTAGTGAGCTGGCCCAGATCGGCTTGTCTTTATATACACTTACACGCAGTACAGTACAATGGTCCCTACATTCTTATTGTTCATTGGACACAGGAATTCGTCTCTGCATTATAACAAAAGGTCATAGGTTGGTTCATACAGGTGGGTTGTGACTATTTCAAACTGCTCAGGTGGGAGGGAAACTGGGTTTCCCGCCGCATGGGTAATAAAGTGCAAATATAGTAAATGTCCATAAACTTCTTATGTCCATAGCTATACGCACGAGCGAGTAATCCGCTTCAAACTAACACCGGAATATTGCTAATTATATTCTCTTCCGATGGATACTAAACACCACTGTGTAACCCCTGTCTGACCCTTCGTATCAAACAAAGAGGAATCTCTCTGTCCCCGAACATGCTATATTAACTGAACTTTCAGATTCTATCAAAGGGACCATAATCTACAAAATACATTATATGACTAAAATATGTTACGATTGAGTCGCCCGCTAGACGAACACAAACTCTACCGTAAATGCGCATACCGCGCGCCCGCGAGTGCACGCGACCGCGAGTATACGCACGCACGGGAGGGCTCATGCACGTGCAGCGGGCACACGCATGTGGTGCATATATGGCAATGTGCAGAGTGATATTTTTCTAACTTTGACAGTCCACCCTTTGGCAGTCACCAATAACTGCCACTTCCTAAAACAGTTCAAAAAGAGAAAAATATATGTCATGTATAATACATTTCTATGATTGGGTAGGGGAGAAGAGGAGAAGGTGGGAAAACGGTATGACCTAGTGAGATAGCAGAAGCATGTGTGTATGAATCCATGTTTGGGGGGTCATGTATCATCGTGCCGTACGTGTTTTAAATCAAGCTTCGAGGTATTGCGAAGTATACATTTGAATTCCTTCTTATCCCGTGGTACGGGTCTGTGGATGGGCTGTCAAACTTTACCGAGCTCTTTTCGGCTTTTGGTTGCAACAAAATGGGGGAGCACATTTTAGTTGATGATACATGAATAGGGGGATATGTGAGTGCTGATATCTGTGCCTACATTCCCTATCGACTATGTGTGTTATTACCTGAAGGTTGTAGAGATGAAGATAAGGAGCAATTATGGTAAATGCAGTCATAAACTATGTGAGTTTAATATACATTTGCCGATTGAGGTCTTGTCTTGTGTCTTGTCCTGTCTTGTCTCGATGTACATGTTGACTGTAGTCTCCCAATGCTTTTGCTATAAACGGTGTGCAAAAAGCTTTTTCAATGTCCATAGACTTACAAAAAGTGTTGGGCTAGCGTAAAATTAAAGGTACTAGGGATATGGGGGGTCTATGGCACAGTCCATCAGTTGTCTGTGTAAAAGGTTGTCAAATTCTTCTTCCAAGCGGATGTCTTTGTACCTTGGAGGAAAACAAAGGAGAAACGGGTGAAAGAAACGGACCGTGGAATCACATTTTCATCACAACATTGTCTCTATCGTTGGGTCATAAACCAAATCAGTCGTTATTATTACAGTATCTTCACTTCTTAAACTCATCACTCGGGCGCTACGTTTACACTTTGTTAAAACCCGAACGCATCTAAATATCAGACCGACCAATATGATGACACCCAGAATACACAAAATAAATTTTCCTACATCCATGATAATTCCTTGAGTCCATTCTCCTAAACCAGAGAACCAATTTCGTGGGTTCAACCATGACACCCAACCGGTCAGCTCATTACCCACAGCGGCAAGGGTGAGATTGTGTTTCCTTCGGAACTCCCATTTTAATTGCAAAATGTCATCCATCTTTTGGTCTATGACCTCGGCCGGGTCCTCGGTGCTATTCGTAATATATGTGCAGCATTTTACGCCGTACTGCGTTGCCAGTGTGACACAGTATCCACCCGTCATCCTATGCTGAACCAGTTCTGTTTTATAAGCTTGGAGCTCCCTTCCGGTATACCTGAATGTGTCATCATACCTTTCAGTGATATTGTCTAATAAATTTGCAAGCGCAGATATATATTTATAATTTATCACTCCTCTGGCGGTACGAGTGATATCTAACGCGATTAGGAATTGAATCCCGGTGGATTCATGGATCAGGTCAGAGGCCGGATGCTCTGTTCTTTCTATCAGGTGCCGTTTAACGATGTGCTCGTAATGAGTGTGAGTATAAGGAGCTTGGGCACTGCGGTGAATATCCTTCATTTTAGTGTGGGATACGGTCATTACCTCAGGCAGTACTTTTCCAATATAACATAACCCTTCTGAGTTTGGGGCAAGCCACTTATACGCCTTCCTCCCGCATATGAAATATGCATCATCGGGGAGAACATATGGGACGGAGTAGGACATAACCATATTACACATTTTCCATATGAAATCTCCTAACCCTAATTCTCCCATCTGTTTAGTACACGTATCAGTTTGTACGATATGTGCACAGTATCCTGGTGATACTTCTCCAACTCTCATGATCCTACTACCTAGGGTATACCTATATCGGAAATATTTTCCACTACCGGCTATGTGGCGTATAAGTTCTGTATCTGTAGGCATTCTATCGGCTCTGTATGAAAAGGTCATGGTTTGGTTATTCCATGACACTTCCCAATTTCCCGGCTTTCGGGGATTGGAAATGTTAAAACATACTAGGGATCTATCCACATGATATTAGTGGAGCTTCAAACTAGGAGGACTGGAGATATTAAACCTCCTGTCCACCGGCCTCCCACCACTTAGCTCAAGTACCTCCCCTACAGTTAAAGGGAATGGCACTAATCCTGATTTGCTATGGCCTTGAGGTACTTGAGAGCATACCCAACAATCTGTCTGATTTAACACTTTACCCACTAAGGAGTGATAATCACTCAATGGATGCCGGTCCATGTGGATATTAAAACTGGACTGACATTTCTTGATGCACCCATCCTCAACTACACTGTCACAGAGTCTACAGATACAGTTCTCTTCAGCTAACAATCCTTCACAATGTTTACAAATAACATGGCTGCTAGATCGTTTCCGGTACTCGCCTTTGCTCGGTGATTGTGTTGCTATTGGAAATTTACACCTCCGTCTCAGTCATCAGAACCTTTCTGGATCCTTTCTCGACCTCACTGGTACTCTCACCGAAACAGACTGTTCTGGTCAACATCATGGTCAACAGGAAAATCCATATCACAGTCTCTTGGGGCAAGTCCATCTTACAGGAGGAGAAAAGGAGAAATTTGTAATGGGGGTACAGAAAAAAACAGTTTGAGGGGGAGAGAAACTTGTTACGATAATTAGTTCTCTAGTCTTGTTGTTCTTCTTGTTCTGCTGTCATCTCAAAGGTGCTGTCTCTCAGTCTTCCAACCGAACACTCCGGTGATACAATATTTCTTCCAAACCAGCGATCTTTCTGTAAGGAGCAAAAATCTTGCATCACCATTTGTCTAACTGATGTGTGACATACCATCTTTAAACCATGAAAACATGAGTGAGAAGAGAGGAAAAAAAAAAAAAAAAGAGAGAGAACAATTTATATATATATATTACATAAACCAACAATAAACAACAACAGGGAAAAAAAAACATTTTTCAAACATTTTTTTTTTTTAACATTGGCAGATCTGCCGTTCATCATCAGGCTGTCATATCTACATGTCCAATGGTATCCTTGTGCAGTCCCTCCCACCAGCACCTCCATACTCCACCCTTTGTATCTGGCCAGGATACATTGATGCGGGTAGGTCATGCTGGGGTTTGGTAGACTTCTGCAAAGACCAAGTAGCTATGTAATGTTTGAGCTGTTGTGGTGAACGTCAGAGATGGGAAAAAGAAACACTTTACAGGTACATTACAACGTTTTACCCGGTCATTCCTGTGTCTTCAAGGAATGCCCTCCCAAGCTTATTAACTGTTACCTCAGGCTTACCATCAGTCCTAATGATCACCTTTCCTGACTACATATCATGGGTGTGGCCCAAAATTCTTCCTATATGATCCCTGATTATAATTTGGTTTGTCATAATTCTGCTCGTGCTCTTGTCTAGGGGGTTGATATGACTTTTGTATTTTTCTTGATCTACAATCTCTTGCAAAGTGTCCCTCTTTATGACAATTGTAACAGACTACCACATTTGAATTTCTCGCAGGGGTTTGGGGCTTATGCTGGAGTGGCCTTTTGGTTAGAGCCTGTATACTTACGGCCATCAGCTTATTACTCCGTGACTCCCTGTGTCTGGTGATGTTCCGATCATGATCAATAGCGGCCTCTCTTAATGTAGCCACCGAGATATTTCTCCAGTTTGGGTTGGTGGTCTGTACCCTTGTTCTCAACACCTCCTTTAAACCATTCATTAATAACTTAACCGCTATTTCTTTATGCTGTGCATTTGTTTTGATGTCTGTGATCCCAGTGTCTCTAGCCATTACTTGCAGTGCTCGATTGAAGTAGTCAGAAGTACTTTCCCTTTCTCCTTGTCTTATGGAGAGGATTTTGTTCCACTTGGCAATGGCTGGGAAATATACTCCTAACTGCTGGTTGATCTGCTTAATACATTCCTGATTGTGTTCCTCCGTATGAGGTACCTCTGTGTTTAATTTACAATCAGCAATAAATTTCGCAGGGTCAACACTGGAGGGCAAACATGCCCTCTGCACTGTCCTCCAATCTTTGTTGGCGGGTTCCGTGGAGTTTCCTAGTTCTTTAATAAATCTCTGACATGCAACTAGATCTTTCCTAGGATCAGGGAATTCAGACATAATTGCTCTCAATTCCATCCGGGACCAGGGACGGCGCATTGCACTGTCCCTGGCGGGAATGATTCCCTGAGCGTCAGTCTTCCCATTGGGGACTGTGATCACCCTGACAGGACTAAATTCAATTACATCATCTTGCGTTGGTTCTACAATAGGAGGTACATTTGTTTGTGCGTGATATATAACACCGTACGTACCTGTGGACACGACCTCACCTGACCCTCCGTTAGGGGGTTTGATTACTGCCTTTACCGAATTGGTCGCGTCCACCTGGATGTCTTGTGTGCTGGCTACTGGAAAAGGTGCCGACATCGTGCTAGGCCCACTTTCTTGCTGGTGATCCTGAGGGAAGTTTAACATGGGGTGCAACTTGCATGGGTTAATAGTTGTACATTTAACAGTATTACGATTATTCTTGTTACATTTATTACAATTGTTACTTTCAGTCTTAATACAGTTACTAAGTGCATTTTTATCGTACACCATTGCGCCATTCTCTGCAACCATAATCCTCTCCATTGCCATGTCTCTCCTCCCAAGATGAGAGTCAGATATGTAAGTTAAATTTCTTTGCATTTCACTTTCCTGTTGCCACAATTTTAAATAGTCATAATGTCTAATACGCCTTTTTGAAAATTTAATCAGGCACACTCTTCTCCTTAAATTCTGTAACACTTCTGGGTTAAAAGTACCTACCCGGGGAAACTTTTCCCCGTCATGCACAGTCATCCTTTGCCATTCATTGCACAACTTTTCTGTGTGATGACCATATTTCTCACACATGATATACCTTGCCGACCCGATTGGTCGGTTTACCAAATCAACCTGAACCTGGGTTGATCGCCCCTTACCTGAACAACTGGCCCCCATCTCTGCAGGTGCTGCTTTCACTACCTCTGACTTCAAATCAGGGTCTTCGGCAACCCTTACAAAAACCAAGATGTCCGGGGTAAGGCTGCGGTGGGGGTTTTGCCTCGAGGTCCGCCCACTTAACTCCGCCCACGTTGGCCAGTACTGCAATAACTGACTCAGAGCTGCTGTACCCAACCTAGGGCCCCTATGAACCTTTATTTACTGGGGCGTGTTGGACCTTCCAGTCCCCAGCAAGTATCGGTTGTTGGAATGTCCCTGAGTGATCAGGCTACTTCCCTTAAAATAAAAGAAATTACACAAATCACGTTAACAATGTGCAAGTAGCGTTCTTCTGAATTCAAGACACGCTAATGCACACAATCACATGCGGTACAATCGTATCTGCACACAAGCAACTAATCTTATGTGCGGAACGATCAGTGGAATCGAAAATTTCGGCTGCGAATTCCTTCAGCAATGAGCTTCTTTGGCCTATATGGGTCTCGCACCAACCCTCTTCGGTTGTGCTTCTCTACTTCTAGTCTGCTGTACCTGAACCTCCTGGTCCTTGACCTCCTGGTCTGTTATGTACAGCAGACTCTACTGCTCATAAATGTGTCGAGATTAACAAGGGACGCCTCCCAAGCCACCCCACGCTATCACTCTCGCTGGTGTACCTCTTTCTACTGGCCTATGGTTCCCACTTCCGTAATAAAAGTTAAATATTATATATACACACTCTTACATTCAAACACTCTTATTTCTGTACAGAATTCCTTTCATTCAGTAATAGTCTAACCCAGAAGAATTACAACAGAGAAAGTCTTTTTCTTTTAACTTTAAACTTTTTGGATTTGAGATAGATTTGTGTTATTTTTGCGTTACTTCCTTATCGCCTATTAAAACAATACTATCATGCGGTTTGTATTATGTGGGCGTGTCCGTACGCTCCGTCGCGTGATATACGCTCCGTGCGTCGACCCTTGCGTTGCGTATGCCCTGCCCTTGTAAGGACACGTGTACGCAGACCAAGTACGTCCACAGTAACACACTACACGTTTATCAATGTGAATGATCTTTAACAGTAATCCTTCACTGAACACCACTCAAATCTCCCTTGTATTCTAGGCGAGATTGTGTGCGTGCCTTTTACAATTATTCCCTTAAATATTACTTTTAACTATTAATAACAACAAATGTCTCAACACGTTATCACTAGTGTGTGGCAATCAGGAGAATGAGGTACGGACAAATAATACTAAACAAGGAATACAGGTGTGTGTGCTTATGCGTACGTTCGCAAAACAGAAACTAAACAGGTTTTAAAAGACAATAACGTATTGTTCCTACCTTTTGGTTCCGGATTCCTTCAGCACTCCTTACTAAGCGAAGCAGACGCTTATCTGGTCAGCACTACGAGGAATATTACCTCCCGCCTTTTGCTGACCGATAATGTCTGCTGAAATTACCTAGTGCAGATATGTGAAGAGCGGGCGAGTCCCCAATTGTAAAAGCCTAATCTATATCCTATATTAAACACTCTAAAAGGTTAAAGAACACAGTACGCAATTGGCGTATGGAATACCGTAAGAGTACGCACGTAGCGTAATGAACGCTTAGCCGTGGACGAGACGCATGAGCAGCACGTTCGCTCACGGCTTAGAGCGTAAAGGCAAGCACGCTATAGGCTGCCGACTAACGTAATGATACGCTATCAGCGTAGCGGACGCTCGAGACCAAGAGGAGATCACAAGCGGCGCTGACGCTCACAGAGTTAAACCTTTATAACTATACCATAAACAATGTACCTATACTGTAAACCCTTGTGCAGTGATAAGGTGTAAATGCAACACAATGTAACCTTGTTAGTTTAAAAGCTGTATGAGCGACTCTTACGCTCTGAGAACCCTTAGCAATATAATAAACACTCAAATACCGGTCTAAGGGTCTAACACCTTTTAAGGGAAAAGAATGAACGTTCAATTGCAAAAGAATACACAATACAAGTTATACACTACCAAAATAACATAAAATACCTAACCGAATTACTACACGTTAAAATACAACAAAGACACAATTACATTTAAGGGGGACGGAGAGAGAGAATGGCTTACAACAAAATAGGAGATAAATATGGTTGCAGAGAACTTACGCACAAGGGGAACAATCGCAAGGGCCTTTCTGGATATCCAGCTCCCGATTATCAGTGATGAGAACCGTTGAAAAGAGTAGTGAGCTGGCCCAGATCGGCTTGTCTTTATATACACTTACACGCAGTACAGTACAATGGTCCCTACATTCTTATTGTTCATTGGACACAGGAATTCGTCTCTGCATTATAACAAAAGGTCATAGGTTGGTTCATACAGGTGGGTTGTGACTATTTCAAACTGCTCAGGTGGGAGGGAAACTGGGTTTCCCGCCGCATGGGTAATAAAGTGCAAATATAGTAAATGTCCATAAACTTCTTATGTCCATAGCTATACGCACGAGCGAGTAATCCGCTTCAAACCAACACCGGAATATTGCTAATTATATTCTCTTCCGATGGATACTAAACACCACTGTGTAACCCCTGTCTGACCCTTCGTATCAAACAAAGAGGAATCTCTCTGTCCCCGAACATGCTATATTAACTGAACTTTCAGATTCTATCAAAGGGACCATAATCTACAAAATACATTATATGACTAAAATATGTTACGATTGAGTCGCCCGCTAGACGAACACAAACTCTACCGTAAATGCGCATACCGCGCGCCCGCGAGTGCACGCGACCGCGAGTATACGCACGCACGGGAGGGCTCATGCACGTGCAGCGGGCACACGCATGTGGTGCATATATGGCAATGTGCAGAGTGATATTTTTCTGACTTTGACAACATGTTGGCAAAAGCCACCGGACATACCTGGTCGTCCCTCGAGGGAACCATCGTGACCCAATGACCTTGAACCAAGTGGTCCGTTTTGGATCGGCGCAGTCTGCATAGCAAGGACCTCTCTTCCGTGACAACATCTGAACGCAACATGGTCGCATTAGTCTGTTTGGACGAAGCCACCAATTCCGACACCCGAAATGCTCCATGGTATGCCATGGAAAATGCCAATCGAAATCAAAGCACCTCAAAACCGGAGACGGCCACCTCTGCAACCGCTCCCAAGATGGAAGATAGCAGGGAGCTATCAATGGGACGCCTTTTATCAGGAGGAACGGGCGCCAACCGCGCCCAACCCCGAATGGCCTTAGTTAAAAGGAAACCCTCTGTGTAGGCCGGAATACCTCGCAATTTGGAGAAAAAGGAAATCCCCGCAAGGTAACGAGAAACCGTTGCTCTCGACTGACCATCCACAAAGAGTTTCTAAACAAATGACAGCAAAATCGAACAACTGGTCTCATCTCGAGGCCCTTGGCCATGGGAAAACTCTTCCCACTCCGTCCAGGCCCGTTGGTATATCCGTAAAGTGGCTGGGGCAAGCGAATTTGCAGCCAAACCTTCTAATCTGGCACAATAACCTGCCAAACAGAAGAGGGGCAGGGCAAACCAACAGGATCAGCCTCCGGAGCCAACACACGAAACCGATTCCATTGATCCCTAGATAAGGCGACGGCGATTGCGTTATCCACACTGGGAACGTGCCGAGCCTGAAACAACACATTGCGCTGCATGCAAAGCAGCACTACTCGCGCAAGCACCTGCGGCACTGGCAACGCCTTAGCTCGCTGATTATTAATGGCATGCACCACGCCCAGGTTGTCACACCTGAAAATGATGCTGCGATCTCTAAGCTGCTCGTCCTACACTTCCAAAGCCACTAATATAGGGAACAACTCGAGCAGCAAGAGGTCCTTCATGAGACCCCTCCACTGCCAACTTGCCGGCCAAGGAGCAACACACCAAGAACCGTTCAGGTAACATCCGAAGCCCGAAGATCCTGCAGCGTCGGTGAAAAGCTGCAGCTCGCAGTTGTCAACGGACGGGGCCAACCAAATCCTAACACCATTAAAATCCGCCAAAAATGAAACCCAAACAGACAAGTCTCAGAAGAAAGGCGGACAAAATGATGCGGCTTGGCAACCCCAGCCATGGCACGCTCGAGCTTGCGTCAAAACACCCCCCCCCCATGGGAATAAAGCGACAGGCAAAGTTCAACAGGCCTAACAGAGATTGGGCCTGCCGAAGGGTCACCTTCATCCTACCTGAGCACAGCGCAATCACATCGCAAAGCTTCGCCACCTTGTCTCGTGGCAAGTGACAAGCCCCTGCAACGGTATCAATTTCGATACCCAAAAACGACAGGCATGTATGCGGCCCTTCGGTCTTGTCCTCCGCCAATGGTATCCCGAAATGCCAGAAGAGAGCGCGCAAGGAAAACAACAGTCTGCTGCAACGCATAGCACCTGCGGGGCCCACGCAAAGAAAATCGTTGAGATAGTGGACTATACCCCCCGACCCCAGCAGGAGAACTCTACACACCAGTGCAGGAAAGTGCTGAAACGCTCAAAAAAAGCACAGGAAACGGAGCATCCCATTGGCAGGCATTTATCCACAAAATAATCCCGGCCCACTCGGAACCCAAGGTACCAAAATGAATCCGGGTGTAAAGGGAGCAAGCGGAAAGCAGACTCCACATCTATCTTAGCCATGAGGGCCATGGAGCCATGCGCCCGTACCAAGCAAAGCGCCTCATCAAACGACTGATACCCCACCAAGCAATGCTCGGGAGGTATCGCATCATTAACTGAAGACCCCAACGGGTATGACAGATGCTGAATCAGCCGAAACTTGACAGGAGTCTTCTTGGGAATAACCCCCACGGGGGAGACAATCAAGTTCTCCAAAGGAGCTCGGGAAAAGAGACCCACCATCCTCCCTACCCTAACCTCCCACTTAACTTTTCCCGAAGAACCTCAGGAAAAACTTGAGCCGACTGCAAATTTTTGGGGCAACTAACAACCACCTCCCTTTCAAATGGCAGGCGAAAACCAAAACGAAAACCCAAAAACAAGAAATTGGAATCAATCCGGTTCAGATACCACTCCAACCATTTGGCCATGGCTGCCAAACGGACAGGGGTGGGGGCCCTATTTAGGGACACTGCTGCCAACCTGCTTGGGTGGTGTGCTACTACTGGGCTTGGAACCTCACTTACCCGAGCGGAAGCAATTGGAAGCGGGATGGGTACCGTTACAATTCAAGCATTGATGTCGAAAATGACACCGTTGTCCCAAGAGGCGTTGTAAAAGGCATAACACTTGCCTTTTGACGGGTATGAATAACTAGATTGCGCCACTCCACCCACACGCCGCACTTGCAGATTATCGGATAATAAGCGTGATGCCCCCAAGGGTGAGGCTTGCGCTTCAGGTGGCACCGTCGTTGCCTCCTTATTTCCCTCCGTCGACCTTGTAATATCTAACCAGACTTCCACATCCTTGCAGCAGAAGTCCATTACCTCCAAGCAATCCTGCTTAAGCTTGAACTCCTCATCATAAACCAGCCATTCAGTACCTTTGTACTTGCGCTGCATCTCATGTACTAAATGAATATACCTAATGATATTCACATATTCTTCCGGCCGATCTTCCAAATAGCAGCCGCAAGCACGCAGAAACCGGCTAGCTAATTATCATACGACCTGAAGGCTTCAACCCCAATACCACCCTTCGCCTTAGCCTTGCGAAAAGCCTTCTTAGCCTCATCGGTGAGGGTGAACATGTCTACATACTCACCTCTGCGTATCTGCTTCCGACAGCTATCACGAAGACCCCGCAGCATCTTCGTGTAGTCGCAGCGTACCAAGCCTGGCAAGATGCGCCGCTTCCTAGCCCAACGCGCACTACAGGACAAACGTCGACGCTTACCGTCTCTCCTATGGGCTTCACGCTGCGCATAGTGCGCCGCCCACTTCTTGGCCCTAGTCACGGTACTGCCGGACGCCAGCGACACAGACGATGACGCCATCGATGAAGATCTACAGGAAGAATGACTGGATGTTGATGAACCCCGACTAGTAACAGAAACAGTACTGGACTCACCGTCCGACCTGGTGGGATCACCCTGCGTCGACTCAACCACTGACAAAAGGAGTGCATCCTCATCGGCGTCCCCGCTGGCATCGCTTGAACCCCCTGCAACAGAGGAGAAAAACACTGGAGCCGAAGCACTGCTCGCAGAAAACAAGAGGTTAGACAAAGCAGCAGGACCCGCAACAACCGGAGCAGCCGAGGGCGCCCTGGAATCAATCATCGCTGCAGCCGCACCGATGTCCCAGCAAGCTCTAAGTAACTGAGCCACAGCTTCGCCCGAAGCACCGGGCTGAGGGGCCAAGCCACTGGAGGCAGCCGAAGCAGAAGGACCGCCCTGAGCTATGGCTGCTGCTAACGGCAACAGAGCGGAGGAGTCAACACTAGGGACCGACGGAGCCACTGCGGCCCACGTCGCAACCCTCTCAGAGTCGGCAGCCATGCCAGCCCTGCGGCCCCCACGCCTGCTTCGCCTACCTACTGGCCCAACAGCAACCTGCCCGCTAGGGTGACCATCAGCAGGCCTGCTTACAGCACCCCGACTCACTACCAAGGCCAAGGAGGGCCCTGTGCCCCCAGCCCCAGCAGCTTCTCCTGATTCCGTAGCAGTACCTCTCCCTGCTAAATACTGCCTGCCCCCCACCCCCAGCATGCGACCACGCAGGCCTCAGGACCCTCATCCCTTGCCCCAACCGCCGGAGGCGGAGCGCTGCTACCTGCAACAATGGCAGCAGCGCCCGCTCCCCAGTTATATCTTGTACCACAGCCCAGCCGTCCGGGAGTAGCACCCGGCTGGTGAGGTGCAGGGAGCCTCCTGCTAGCAGCCGTCCAGATGCGCGCTCCCACTGCAGCCGCCGCCATCGCTGGAGAGAACTGGGTGCCAGCCCTACGCCGACTGCTCCCACCACCGTGTATTGTCTGGCCGGGGAGGGGGGCCGTCTGCAGCAACGATGGAGAGACAGCGGCGGTAAGACGTTGGGGAGCGTGTCCCCTGTTGCCGCCCACCGCCGCCACCAGAGGTAGAGCCGCTCAATGGGTCCACAGCTGTAACAGCTGCAGGTACTGAATCACTGGCCTCCTCACTGAGGTAATGGGACGGGGTCCAGGGAGAACGCCGCGGGCGGGGCGTGCTGGTTAAAAGCAAGTTGAGAAGGGACTGAACTGTATATACAGATGTGTCCACATACATCTTTGCTATATCCCACCATGTATGGCACAGTTTTGCATGCCATAGACTCAGAGATTTAGCCATGCCTTGTGATTTTTCTTAATTTTCTTCTTTAATATGTTACTTTATACATATTCTATTATGGCAAACAAATTTTTTTTAATTCATCCACTCGCTACTCGTGAAAAACAGTTTAGCCGTGTTTTGCATGTTGTGCCAAATTTGTAAAAAAGCAAAGATGTAAGTGGACACATCTGTATGTAGGGACTGTAAATGTGAGCAATATAAGTAAGGGCTTAAATACCAACTCCAGTCCTAACACCAATATATAAGATCAAAGGTATATAAATTCAATATATATATATATATATATATATATATATATATATATGATCCTAATTGATCACCAGAATTACAGCTCCTACCTGACCAAAATTCCTCTAGAAAAGAGGCTGACCTGACTGCCAGCTACCTTACAACAACTCAGGGACAACCCCTGCCCTCTGCACCCATAGGCCACTAAAACCTGATGTTTTCCCTGGTCCGCCCCCAGCCTGAGGGGTTTAACCCTCTCCTGTCCTGTTCTGTCCTTTCGCTCTCCTAAACCGTTCAACATGCAATAATTTCAACAGAACTACTATGCTGTTTGAATAACTGTACTGTACAGAAAGAAGTTACAGTCTGAGTACTCTTATTAACTCGTTGGTGCACATGTGATGATAACGTTGTGGTACCAGTAAGGCAGACATGAATCCTAACTAAAGGATTGCTGTATCCTTTGAATCTAATCTCATTTACTAGTCTCCAGATACACTAAACAGAAGCAATTGGATGTTATCCTGAATCTTGGTCCCTTTGTAATATTTTTGTAGCAGTAGTTTTGCAATTATAGCAACGTAGCAACTTTGTAATCCTGCTCAATTTATATCTGTTCCTGGTAATGCAAAAGGGAGACGTACAATGGGTAACTTCCTAGCTGGCAGCGCTGCCCTTAGTACATTCCTGTCTGACAGTGTTAATTGTTATTTCTGAGAGGAATATATACTGTAGCACCCCTCAGCCGGGCTTCAGACGCTGTAGGCGTTATAAATCCTCTCTGCACGCACTAGTTGGTTAACTAAGCGGGCACAGGGCTTTGTACATTCGGTAACCGCTATAGAGGTCTTTTACTCCCTGCCTGGCGCTTAAATATGCTGACTGGTTATGAAGACTGCAATTTCTGGCATAGCAGAAGTTCAGGGCTACGATATATACAAAGTCAGTAGAATACAGGTATCGGTAGTAAAGGTGTATCTAGGGTGAAGCTGTAGCAGTAGTTCTGGTGGTGATACTGTAGACTGGGTGACTTTCTACACCTCTCCTAATTGCTGCGGAGGGGATCCAATGTTATACACTTCACATTGAGCGCCGCTGTCACTTCTAGCTATAATCACCTCCCAAAGGCTAGCTTAGTTAGAGATGTGCCGCCCCCTCCTGCTGATGAAAGCTATGGTTTGGCCCGCCTCCCGCTGTCACTCACCGCTCCAGGCCGCCTGCTTTGGGTGTGTTGTGCAGGGCAGCACCGCCTACGATCCGTCCAGAAAGGGATTACACTGTTGAGGCCTCACTGATGCCGCCGCCTACAGCCGCACTGAGCACCACTCAAGGCCTCCTCCTCCGCTCCGCCCAGCGGGAGACACCGATACAGATTCCGCTGCTGCTCACAGCAGGTAGCTCCATTCAAACCTCACTCCCCACTGCACTCTTACACAGGCTCAATTCAGGTACACTACGCAAGTCTCTCTAACACGGTCCAGAAGCAGAGCGCCGCCCCCTTCTCTAGATCTTTTCCTCAGACCCCCAAACCCCCTCCCCCCAACAGTTCTCTGTTCCTCTATTTATCCCCTCTTCTAGGGTACCCAGATGAGTCCCGCCAGAAGCACCCTGCACGAGCTGGGCTATCTACTAATCACCCCACATCAGACACCCGTTTCTTGTAGGGTATTGTAATAGTCCTCTATTCCATCACACAGGAGGACAGTACCAACTCCCCTCTGTGAGGGGAATAATAGTTACCAAAACTTCTCTTTATAAGAGTAACTATAATAATACTCTAATATCCCTCCGTGAGGGCATTTATATAAATATATAAACTTCTCACTTTCCTTGCTTCTACATTTAATAATGATATAACTATAAACTGTACAGTCCATCGACCATGCAGGGGTCTTAGGAGGATGTCACACATCCACCTCTGAATCAGGTGCAACTGTTTCAGCTGGGATTAGTAGATCGGCCATGTAACACCACACATACAATATTATTATAATATTATTATACAGGCAGAGCCAGCTACAATCCGGACAGACTGGCATGATCTAGGTCTATCCTGGTTATTATTATACAGGCAGAGCCAGCTACAGTCCGGACAGACTGGCATGATCTAGGTCTATCAGGGTTATTATACAGGCAGAGCCAGCAACAGTCCGGACAGACTGACATGATCTAGGTCTATCAGGGTTATTATACAGGCAGAGCCAGCAACAGTCCGGACAGACTGACATGATCTAGGTCTATCAGGGTTATTATACAGGCAGAGCCAGCAACAGTCCGGACAGACTGGCATGATCTAGGTCTATCAGGGTTATTATACAGGCAGAGCCAGCTACAGTCCGGACAGACTGGCATGATCTAGGTCTATAAGGGTTATTATATAGGCAGAGCCAGCAACAGTCCGGACAGACTGGCATGATCTAGGTCTATCAGGGTTATTATACAGTCAGAGCCAGCAACAGTCCGGACAGACTGGCATGATCTAGGTCTATAGGGGTTATTATATAGGCAGAGCCAGCTACAGTCCGGACAGACTGGCATGATCTAGGTCTATCCTGGTTATTATACAAGCAGAGCCAGCAACAGTCCGGACAGACTGGCATGATCTAGGTCTATCAGGGTTATTATACAGGCATAGCCAGCTACAGTCCGGACAGACTGGCATGATCTAGGTTTATCAGGGTTATTATACAGGCATAGCCAGCAACAGTCCGGACAGACTAGCATGATCTAGGTCTATCAGGGTTATTATACAGGCAGAGCCAGCTACAGTCCGGACAGACTGGCATGATCTAGGTCTATAAGGGTTATTATATAGGCAGAGCCAGCAACAGTCCGGACAGACTGGCATGATCTAGGTCTATCAGGGTTATTATACAGTCAGAGCCAGCAACAGTCCGGACAGACTGGCATGATCTAGGTCTTGATAAAGCTAAATATTTATCTATTTAAGAGGTCTAAGAACACTGTACGCTATCTACGTAAGAAGTACCGTAAGGGTACGCAAGTTGCGTAACGATCGCTCAACCGTAGTCGAGACGCTCAAGCGTCACGTTCGCTTACGGCCCAGAGATCACAGGCAGGCACGCTATTGGCTGCCGACTAACGTAATGATTCGCTATAGCGTAGCGGACGCTCGGGACCACGAGGAGATCACCAGCGGTGCAGACGCTTATAACGTTAAACCTTTATATCTATACCTTTAACAACGAAATATACAGTAAACCTTAGTGTGGTGACAGAGTGTAAGTGCAACCTGGTGTAACCTGGTTAACTACAAAGCTGCTTGAGCGTCACCGACGCTCAGGGAATACTTAACACTATAAGAAATACACAGATACCTGGGCTTAGGGTCCAAAACCTATTATATGTATTATGACTATTATACTTGCAAAAGAATCACAGTACAAAGCATACACTACAATATAACATAGACTAACTAACCAGATAACTACACAGGAAATACAATACAATACAATTAAGGGAAAAATACGGGAGAAATAGAAGAGAGAGAGAGAGAGAGAGAGAGAAATGGCTCACAATAACATCAAGACAATATGATTGCGGAGAAACACTTACGCACAAGGGGAAACGATCGCATGCGCCTCGATATCCAGCTCCCGATTATCAGCAATGAGAACCGTTGAAGAGAGAGAGCTGGATACGGTCGGCCTGCCTATTTATGCCCCACACACAATACAATTCAATGGTCCCTACAATCTCATTGTTCATTGGACACAGGAATTCGGCTTCGCATTATAACAAAAGGTCATAGGTTGATTCATACAGGTGGGCTGTGACTGTTTCCAACTGTCCAGGTGGGTGGGATACTGGGTTTCCCGCCGCATGACTAAGTAAGAACAAATAATAGTAAATGGACATAAACTTCTTATGTCCATAACTATTCGCACGAGCGATTAATCCGCTCCAAACCAACACCGGAATATTGCTATTTAAATACTCTTCCGATGGGTACCAAACACTACTGTATGACCCCTGTTAGACCCTTCGTACAATACAAAGAGGGATCTCTCTGTTCAGGAACATGCTATGTTAACTAAACTTTCAGTATCTATCAAAGGGACCATGATCTACAAAATACATTATTAGTGAAAATATGTAACGAATGAGTCGCACGCTACGATTACATAAACTCTACCGTAAATACGCATACCGTGCGCCTGCGGGTGCCCGCGACTGTGAGTATGTGCACGTACGGGAGAGCGTACGCATGCGCAGCGCGGACCAGTATGAGGTGCAAATATGGCAATGTGTGTAGAGATATTTTTCTGACTTTGACAGTCTATAAGGGTTATTATATAGGCAGAGCCAGCTACAGTCCGGACAGACTGGCATGATCTAGGTCTATCCTGGTTATTATACAAGCAGAGCCAGCAACAGTCCGGACAGACTGGCATGATCTAGGTCTATCAGGGTTATTATACAGGCATAGCCAGTTACAGTCCGGACAGACTGGCATGATCTAGGTCTATCAAGGTTATTATACAGGCATAGCCAGCTACAGTCCGGACAGACTGGCATGATCTAGGTCTATCAGGGTTATCATACAGGCAGAATCAGCAACAGTCCGGACAGACTGGCATGATCTAGGTCTATCAGGGTTATCATACAGGCAGAGCCAGCAACAGTCCGGACAGACTGGCATGATCTAGGTCTATCAGGGTTATTATACAGGCAGAGCCAGCAACAGTCCGGACAGACTGGCATGATCTAGGTCTATTGTGGTTATTACACAGGCAGAGCCAGCAACAGTCTGGACAGACTGGCATGATCTAGGTCTATCAGGGTTATCATACAGGCAGAGCCAGCAACAGTCCGGACAGACTGGCATGATCTAGGTCTATCAGGGTTATTATACAGGCAGAGCCAGCAACAGTCCGGACAGACTGGCATGATCTAGGTCTATTGTGGTTATTACACAGGCAGAGCCAGCAACAGTCCGGACAGACTGGCATGATCTAGGTCTATCCTGGTTATTATACAGGCAGAGCCAGCAACAGTCTGGACAGACTGACATGATCTAAGTCTATCAGGGTTATTATATAGGCAGAGCCAGCAACAGTCCGGACAGACTGGCATGATCTAGGTCTATTGTGGTTATTATACAGGCAGAACCAGCAACAGTCCGGACAGACTGGCATGATCTAGGTCTATCAGGGTCATTATACAGGCAGAGCCAGCTACAGTCCGGACAGACTGGCATGATCTAGGTCTATCAGGGTTATTATACAGGCAGAACCAGTAACAGTCCGGACAGACTGGCATGATCTATGTCTATCAGGGTCATTATACAGGCAGAGCCAGTAACTGCTAATGTGATTTACTCAATGACAGTAAAGGAAAATAATCTGTCAGTTTAGGGTCGTCTACAGTCAGGAAAGGGGGGCTGTTGGCATCAGCACATTACTAATGCCAATACAGGGCACTGCTTAAAGTGTTGTGACTGTTGATAGTGAAAGGCAGGCCGGTAGTGCAGGCAGAATTGCTTTCATTACCACACTGACACTGCGTAAATGACCACAGGAGCTGTTTTTCTATGTAACTCTAGCAGCAGCTGAGCCATACGTGCATTGCGGAGGGGTCACATGGCTGTTACCGTAATCAGTCTGCCAGGAACATGGAAGGGTCTCTATAGAAGGACAGACAGTAGACGCTAGTGAGATCAAGTGGTGGCTGCAGTTTGCATTGAGAGTAGTATTAGCTGGTGCGGGATGGGCTATAGTGAAGAGCTGGCATGTCAGAGATAGCTGAAAGGGTGATGGTTGGAGAGAGGCTGATAGAGAGATCCATATGGGGGGCGCAGAACAGAAGTCTTTGAGGCAGAGAAGGTAATCTGAGAGACAGGCAAGGTGCAGATCATTATTATATTTTTTAGAAATCATATTAAAAAGATTTTTCTATATGGACAAATGGAATACTGATGCGTGCACTGTGGGGTGCAAGTACGGGAGTTTACACAGTGTATCTGATCTGAATTTGCACTGTGCATCCTCAGAAATGAAGCATATACAATGGTGAGAATGTATCTGAATGCATTCCTAACATCTACACTTATAGCGGGGATGTAACGTATTGTTCTCTCACATAGCCAAAGTTATGTAGGTGTGCATTCACGCAAATGTGCCCCATTCTGTCCAGCATGTACTAGGAGGCGTATCTATGTGAATGGTACAGAGCAGATGCCCCCTGCTGATGTTGGTTAGTAGTAAACCAGGCACAAATGCCGCCAACGCAGAGGCAGGCACACCACAAGTACATCCATCTTCTGAGCAACATGCACACATTTTACTTCCAACTCTACATCAATCCACAAGTTTTAAAGCAAATTATATTTAAAAAACAACTGTGCCATGTAAGTTCCTTGACAAAATACAGAACCATTAAACTTGTAGTAAAAATTTATTTAATAATGTTGCCGTGATTATGTTATGGATCATGAGATACTAGGTCAGATAGGGATGAATGCTATATTCCGCATGTAAAACTCTGCACAATTCTTCGGATCCCATTGGACATTGGGAATTGACCCAACTTCTAGCTTCTCCCAGCAAACTTGTTCATTTACGTGAGACTGTTCTGTTTTTTTTCTTATTGTTTCTAAGAAAATTATTTGAATTATTTGCCTAGCACCATCATTATATGTCATTCTTATTACTTGTTTTCTATATACATTAAGCATTGTATCTTTTCTTCTATGAAGCTTCATTTAAAAAGATTGGTCTCTGTGATTCTTATCGGATCCATTTTGCCTGTGCATTTGGTTACTCCATGCTACATATCTGTATTCAGGTCCTTATTTGAACAATATAACTGGGTCTTAACTGTAATTGTATAATGAAATCAGAAGCTTCCTACATGGAGTGTGTCGCTACTAAAGCAAAGTCAGTGGTGGCAGACAGTGGAAAGGAATAGTGAGTGGTGTTGATGTGTCCTATTGGTCAGAACCTGGTGGTTTACAATAGCCATGTTTTTTCAGGAACAGCTGAAACAATGGTAAATAGTCATCAGGTTGGTTCTTGCCACCTCTGACCAGCTGGAAGTCGCATTAGCCGTAGCTCTGATTCCGTCTTCTCCACGCACCAGCTCTCTATAATAACTCCATCTTTCAAATCTTTTTTTTTTTGCTCTAGAAACACAGGCACATGTGCACATAGGGGGTCATTCCGAGTTCAACGCTCGCTAGCTAGTTTTAGCAGCCATGCAAACGCTATGCCACCGCCCACTGGGAGTGTATTTTAGCTCAGCAGAAGTGCGAACGGTTGTATCGCAGAGCGCCTGCAAACATTTTTTTTGTGTAGTTTCAGGGTAGCTCAAAACCTACACAGCGCTTGCGATCACTTCAGACTATTCAGTTCCGGATTTGATGTCACAAACCCGCCCAGCGTTCGCCCAGCCACGCCTGTGTTTTTCCACACACTCCCTGAAAACGTTCAGTTGCCACCCAGAAACGCCCACTTCCTGTCAATCACTCTGCGGCAAGCAGTGCGACTGAAATGCAGCACTAGACCCTGTGCAAAACTACATAGTTCGTTGTGCCCGTACGTCACGTGTGCGCATTGTGCCGCATACTCATGCGCAGAACTGCCGATTTTTAGCCTGATCGCTGCGCTGCGAACAAATTCAGCTAGCGATCAACTCGGAATGACCCCCATAGTCTGCAGGAATCCTTTACCTACCTGACTTCTCCCACCTTCTCAGATACCCCAAATCCACATACTATTAGTGCATTTGCGCAAAGATGTACGCTTCATGCCACAAAATATAGCACATGACCTGCAGATTTGCTCTTATGTGGATGGATCTTAATTTGGGAATTGGTACAGTATTTTTTTTTTAAATTTAATATTTTTATTAGAGAGAAGTCGAGTATGCTGATACAAAAAAAACAGGAGATGACAACTCCAAATAAATGCTAAATCACATACATGTTATCCCATGGGGAATAACCAAATATAACAAGAACAATGGAGTACGTCATCAATAACAAATATATATATCGACAACAATTTTTCTGTGTTTAAACAAAAAATGAAAAGAGAGATAGTAAGAAGAAAAATTCTGAGAAGAAGAGAGAAAGAGTGGGGGAAAGAAAGGGAAGAGGGGGGGGGGGATGGGAGAATGGTGGATCGTCAGAGAGGCTAGCAAGGTAGAGACGTGCCATGGAGGGCATTACCTCTCAGCTGTAAACCATGTCGTCTGTACAACCAAGAACGGCATAACACCTCTTTTATTTATTGGGACCCGTTTGGCGTAGAGTATTACATCATACCGCATCACATCACGTCACACCCCGGGAGTGGAGGGCGTAGTAAAGATGAACCATGGTTCCCATATCCTCCTATATTTGTCCGATCTGTCGTGTAAGGATGTTGTAATTTTCTCCATCATGGAGATATGCCAAATTTTAGCTATTAGCATGCTCCTGGGGAGGGTATTGTTTTTTTTCCAATTTTTAGCTATTACACATCGGGCCGCATGTAAGATTTGGAGTACTAGGCTATTCGCGTGGTTATCTAGGTTGGGTAAGGGAAGGCCCAGCAGGGCTGACCAGGGGCCCAGAGTTATCCGTGAACAGAAAATAGAACCAATAAGAGCTTCCACCTGAGTCCAGAACGTGCGCATTTTTGGGCATGACCACCAGATGTGTTTAAAATCTCCGGTTTGGCCGCACCCACGCCAACACAATGGGGAGGACCCGGGAAAGATCTTATGCAATGTTGCAGGGACCCGATACCATCTAGTGTAGACTTTATAGGAATTTTCCTTCACTAAAGAGGAAATTGAGGACTGGGCTACTTTTTGTCTAATGATTTCCCATGAGTCGTCATCAGGAGGAGGGCCTAGGTCCTGCTCCCACTTACGTTCATGGGGAAGTATGTTTGCTGCCTTCAGAGAACGTAATATACCGTAGAGTATAGAAATAATACCCTGCCGCATAGGAGAGTAAATACAAAGACGCTCCAAGGGGGTGAGCTGGCGAATAACCTGGGGTTTGGGAAGGGAGCTTAAAAAGGAGCGGAGCTGACTAAATATTCATAAAATACAGGTTGGGAGATATCATATCTGTCACATAGAGATTGTAGGGAACGCCATGATGACCCTTCTATAAAATCGAATACCAGACCCGGACGTGGGTTCAAATGAAGCCACGAATGGGATCGCAAGGTGGAGCCTGGGGGGAAATCCCGGTTATCCCAAATGGACGTGATGGGTGATGGAAAAGTGGACAGGCCATAATGCCGAATGCAGAAAAACCACAAGGAGCAGGTGAGTTTTGTCGAAGGGACACAGGTATGCATTGTCCGTAGTGGCTTAGTCGGCCTAAGAAGGGAAACCAAAGTGGAGACCCCGGCCGCTAAAAGTTCGATTCGAATCCAGGGTAGGTGGGGGGCTGGGGAGAACCATGCAAGAGCCTGACTCAGGTGAGTTGCATGATAGTATTTACGGATATCCGGCAATCCTCTGCCTCCCGCTAACGGGTCACGTACCAGAGTGGAGGTCCTGATTCTAGGGGGCTTACCAGACCATATAAATTTTACGAAGAGTTTCTGCATTCGACATAAGGCCTCAGCGGGGATGCTTACGGGAATTGTTTGAATCAGATACAAAATCCTGGGAAGGATGTTCATTTTTACTGATACTATATCCGTCCGAACCAGGCTATAATCTGTTTGTCCCAAGCTCGAAGGTCAGACTCTATACACTTAAAAAGGGCTGGAAAGTTTTCAGAGTATAAAGAGTCGTAGGAGTTTGTGATATACACGCCTAGATACCTGATTTTCTTGGAGCACCAAGAAAAGTTAAAGTTAGCAGCTAGGAGAGATCTGGTATTCTCATCAAGATGCAGAGGGAGGGCTTCCGATTTAGAGTAATTAATACGATATCCCGAGTAGTGAGAGTATAATGATAGGGTTTTAAATAGATTAGGGATAGATATATTGGGAGAGGAGAGAGTTAAGAGAACGTCATCTGCGAATAATGACAATTTGAATTCCTCTTCACCAACAGAAATTCCTTTGATGTCGGGGTTGGCACTAACCATACACGCCAGAGGTTCGATTGTCATAGCAAAAATTAGTGGTGACAGGGGGCACCCCTGGCGTGTACCGTTGCTGATGTGAAAGAGGTGAGAGTCTTTGCCGTTAACCCGAACTCTAGCAGAGGGGTTGGAGTAGAGTGCCTGAATACCCTGAAGTAGGCTTCCCCCCAGACCGAACCTGCATAGGGTGGCGAACATGAAGGGCCATAGTATTTTATCAAAAGCCTTCTCTGCGTCAAGCGAAAGAAGGATGGAGGGCAATCTAGTTTTGTTAATAAGATGGACCAGATTAATAGTTCTGCGTGTATTGTCTCTAGCTTGTCGGCCTGGGATGAAGCCCACCTGGTCAGCGTGTATTAAGCGCGGGAGAACTGGGTTTAACATTAGGGCTAGAATTTTGGCAAATAGTTTAATATCGTTATTTAATAAAGAAATGGGGCGGTAGCTAGCACAGGAGTTGGGGTCTTTCCCAGGCTTATGGATTAAAACTATTCGTGCCTCCAATGCACGGGGTGATAGAGGGTTACCACTTAGGAAACCATTGAAGAGCCTACAAAGGTGGGGTAATAAGGTCCCCTTGAATTTCTTGTAGTACATAATTGACATCCCATCAGGTCCAGGGCCTTACCTGGTTTCTGAGTTTTAAGTGCATTCTCTATTTCCTCGATAGTGATCTCTGAACCTAACTGGGACACTGTCGAGCTACTCAATGATGGTAGGTTACATTTATCTAGGAGAGAGTCAATCCCCCCATCAAATCTCAGTGATGAGGAGAGAGTTACTTCCGAGTTATACAGTAATTTATAAAATTCCTCGAATTCACCCAGAATGCGGTCAGGATCATGAGTTAAAGCTCCTTGTTTGGTGCGAATGGATAGAATATTTTTGGAAGAAATCTGAGCCCTCAACTTTCTGGCTAGTAGTTTATCTGCTTTATCCCCTTTTTCATAATATATCTGGTTAAGACGTCTAAGGCACTGTTCAGTCTTGTGCGATAACAGCATATTAAGTTCGCCCCTGATTTTAAGTACCTTTTTTAAATCAGCAGGGTTAAGAGAGGACTTATGAACTTCCTCCATATGATGGAGCTGATTGTTAACTCTAGAATCTTTTGGGAACGCTGTTTATTGAGCCTGGCCGCGGTCTGGATGAAGTGGCCCCGGAGGACCGCTTTATGTGCCTCCCACAGGGTCATATCAGATATACCGGGAGTTTGGTTCTCAAAGAAGTAATCAGTCAATGCCTGAGTAGTTTGCTGTAGCACTTCAGGCTGTTGGAGAAGGGCATCGTTAAGGGACCAAGAGGGGGGGGAAGGAGTGCGAGCCAGCCCAGTCAGAGTCAAAGATATCGGGGCGTGGTCGGACCACGTAATTGGATAAATACAGCAGTTCTGGATTCTAGAGGTCAGATCTCTTCCAACCATAATCATATCAATTCTAGTGTATAGATTGTGGACTGGGGAGAAAAACGTGTAATCTTTAACTAAGGGGTCGACAACCCTCCAGGAGTCAAATAGTAGATGGTTTTTAAGTAGCGACTGCAAGGCTCTAGAGTTGCGGGCGCTTATGTGGGACTGGGACAGTGGGAGGGGGTGGGAGCGATCAAGATTATGGTGTAGTATGGTGTTAAAGTCTCCTGCAATTAAGATGTCACCTTTCCTACATTGGGCGATTTTAGAATCTAAGGAAGCAAAGAACGAGGCCTGATTAACATTGGGAGCATAGATATTGACCATAGTGATGGGAACATTATTAAGTTTGCCTACTATAATAAGAAACCTACCGCGTTTGTCCTTAATGATTCGGTCTGATTCCAAGTATAAATGAGCGGGGATCAGTATTGCGACCCCTCTTTTCTTTTGGGTGCGATCGCAGGCGTGGATAGCGACAGGGTGGCGTCTAGAGCGCAGTTCAGGGTGGGAAGTACCTCTAAAATGCGTCTCCTGGAGGAATACCAGATCTCCCCTCACCTGTTTCAGAAAAAGAAATAACTTGGTCCTCTTTTGGGGACTATTGAGGCCCTTCACATTATAGGATATTACATTGACAGACATGATGTTACCAGTATAAGCATAGCATGAGTAGGCCTAACGACCCATGGATGGTCTCCCTGGGAAACAAGGGGAACATGGGGGAGAGGAAAAGTAGGAAGTGGAGAAAGAAGAAAAAGAGACAAAAGAGGCAAAAAGAAACATCTAGAACACTGTAAAATGAACATGCAGTTTTGACCGAGCCAGCGACCCATTGTACACTGCGTACGGGTCCGTATGTTTGAGCACCCGTATGGGGAATTTAAGGGAGATAAGAACTCCCCTATGCTCAAACCTGACTATAGTGGCTCGGTGGAGGGCGCGGCTCCGATCACCAAGGGACCCACCAACTAAACATAGGGGGGGGGACCGAAGGGGTCGTAGCAACAACTAACCGTAATGAACCACAGTTAGAAACTAAGAAACAGAGAGAGCATATGCTCAATTATATTATATTAGCTCAGCTCGGGGAGGAACTTTTAAACCTCTAAACCAGTTTGCATAATAGTAACAATTAACATATAGTAACCCATCAGAGCAACTGTGAAGGAACTTTCACGGAGGGTCAAGACTTGCAGAGGTTTTCTCCGGGACTGTCGACCAAAGACGTTGAGGTGCTCGTTGTGGGAGGGGAGAGTTCGGTGAGTGTCGGAGATCTGGTGCATCCCGCGGGGAGGAAGATTTATTGGACTCCGGAGGGGGCAAGTTCAATCTCAACAGAAGCCTGTGAGCCTCCTCCTTGGATCGTGCCAGCAGTCTCTTCCCATCAAGCTGTACAATTAGGGCAAAGGGGAAACCCCATCTGTAACGGATATGATTATCCCTGAGGATTTGGGTGTATTCCCTCAGGTCGAAGCGCCTCTTAAGAGTAGTAGGGGATAAGTCCTGAAACACCATGAGCTTGTGTGATTCGAACAGACACACGTCCTTGTTCCGGGCAGTCGTTAGAATTCTGTCTTTAGTTTTGAAATAATGACAGCGTAAAACTACGTCTCGTGGTGGGGACGAAGTTGAGGGCTTCTGACGTAGGGAGCGATGGGCCCTATCCAGGAGGAACTGTTCGCATGGAATGTCCGGCAGGAGGTGCTGAAAAAACCGGAGGAGGAAATCCTCCAGTTGTGCTGATTCCACCGACTCTGGAATATATTTAATGCGCAAGTTATTACGTCGTGCGCGGTTATCAGCGTCCTCCTGTTGGTCTTGGAGTAGGTAGATATCCTCCTGCATGACGTGAACCGAATGTTCTAGTTCCTGCTGGAAAGTGATGACTTCATCGATTTTCTGTTCAACATCATTAGTGCGGGCCCCAAGATCAGATATCTCCGCCTTGAGACCGGAGATGGCTTTGTGGATCTCCGAGTGGAAGGCCTGTTTCAGCGATTTCATTTCCGTTAAAATTGAGGAGAAGCAATCTTTCATGGAGGGGTCTGGAGCAGGCGAGTCTTCCTCAGATTCCGAAACCAAGTCAGTGGGGGGGGGGGGGCGGCTGGTAAGTTGGCAGCACTAGACTTCATTTTAGAAATGAAGGACGATATTTCCGCCGAAGCTGAGGCTTTCTTAGACTTGGATTTAGATTTAGGCATGGTGTGTGACAGTCCCGAAGATAGAGAGGGTCATAGGTCAGAGCTGAGCCATAACGTAAGTAGTTAGTGATCCATCACGAATTGAGCATAGAGAATAAACATAGGGAGACCCCCAGGGTCGCACCCACAGGTATTCAGCAGAACATTCCCCTGGCCAGCAGTATCATAGAGGACTGAGGTATAGAGGCACACTACAAATGCAGGGGAGAGAGATGGTGAGCCAGCATGTGTGGGGGCCAAGATGACCACAGCTCAGGTCCCCAGCGTGTACCCAGCGGTCCCAGGGCTGCGGGGCAGGGAGGAGGGGGGAGCGGACCTCAGCAACCAGTCGGGGATCGCAGGTCGGGTGTCACTGAGCCGGTCACACCGGAGCGTAAGCCGTGTCGGGCTGTCCTGTTGACACCGCGTGCAGGGCTCGTAAGCAGGGTCGTCAGTATATGCGGGCCTCCGGCGCCGGGACTGAGAACAGGCCGCGATGGGGGAAACAACGTGTGCCCCAGCAACGATGACTCTGGGGAGGGTCAGGTGGCGGCAGGGCCGGGTCCGGTATCCAGCCCCAAGGTGAGGTCCGCAATGGAGCCGTGGAGCCGTGTACCTCCCGACGGACAGCCGGAGGTAGCCAGCCGCGGTCGTGGTCGCCCTCTGAAGATGGTAAGAGCGGGTGTTGGATAGCGTTGGTGGGGGAGAGTGTAAGGGGAGAGAAGCGGCTCACCTCTACGTGCGGCGTGTGTCGCCGGATCCCGTGACCGTAACTCCACCGCGGGTACAGAGACAGAAGATGGCCGCCGTCCCTGAGGCTCCGGGGTGGCGGCGTCCGCGCCTCGGCCTAACCTCCTCACCCCCGCAGTGTGCAGCGTCCCAGCAGTGTAGACAGGCGGGGGGGGGGTCCGATCTCCGGAGGGGGGGGGGGACCAGGAGAGGACCCGAGACCGGAGCTCCGGGCGTCCCACCGCAGGAGAGAGTCCAAAATTGAGGCCCCGGCTTAGACGTGGAGGGTAGGCCGCAACCCGAGGGAGCCAGTATACCAGCTCCCCGATTCCGCAGCGCTACCCCACCACACAGGAATGTACCCTCAGTCAGGGGGACGTGTTTTGAGGGGTCTCTTGTGATAAGGGATGCGATTTTAGGGCAATATTTCCCTCGTTTTCGAGGAGCTCTCAGAACTTGCTGCCTCACAGATCAGCCTCCAGGCCACGCCCCGGTACAGTATTTTTTACGTTTTCTCATGCAATATACTGTACAGAGATATTTTATTTTATGTATGTGAGCTTGCAATAGAGGGATCAGACCATGGCCCTCATTCCGAGTTGATCGGTCGCAAGGCGAATTTAGCAGAGTTACACACGCTAAGCCGCCGCCTACTGGGAGTGTATCTTAGCATCTTAAAATTGCGACCGATGTATTCGCAATATTGCGCTCACAAACTACTTAGCAGTTTTAGAGTAGCTCCAGACTTACTCTGCCTGTGCGATCAGTTCAGTGCTTGTCGTTCCTGGTTTGACGTCACAAACACACCCAGCGTTCGCCCAACCACTCCCCCGTTTCTCCGGCCACTCCTGCGTTTTTTCCGGAAACGGTAGCGTTTTCAGCCACACGCCCATAAAACGGCCTGTTTTCCGCCCAGTTACACCTATTTCCTGTCAATCGCATTACGATCGCCGGAGCGATGAAAAAGCCGTGAGTAAAAATACTATCTTCATAGCAAAGATACTTGGCGCAGTCGCAGTGCGAATATTGCGCATGCGCACTAAGCGGAATTTCACTGCGATGCGATGAAAAATACCGAGCGAACGACTCGGAATGAGGGCCCATGTCTGAATGATGTGAGGGCTGAAGGAGGTATTTGATGACAGCAAAATGTCCATTTACCCATGTCAAACAGACAGCAAAAGCCATTTACATTCCTGGGATGCATTTGGAACTAACTGGCGCGGTCAGAGCCTCTGACCTATGGCTTTCTGCCTCTACCTTTCTCCCTCAATGGAGACCTACTAAGTCTTCTATGTAAATCGCTTCCTTCCCACCTATGACCTTAGCTAAGCTGTAGAAATAGTTTTCTTGCTGAAACTAGAAAGTGATGGAATGTGTCACATGGATCCAGCTGTGTTAAATATGTATAACAGCATCCAACACAAACTCTGCAATTCACACCAGGGTTAACATATTCCTCTGTCTGTCATTTGTAAGATGCCTCGTCTAACCTCTGTGTACCTCGGCAACTGAGTGAGGCTTAGAAGCGGCTTTTCGGAAGCCTGAATTTTTAAAGGATTGATGATCATTATGTCTCATCTCATCTTATCATAGATGAGAATAAACAGGCGGATTAATTTATGCGATAAAATAATGCAGGATTTCCTGAGTCATTAACGCTGCGATATAAAATACAGGAACAGCATTATATATGTGTCATCATGCAGTAGGTGTAACATATGTTAAATGAACCCCTGGTACACACAGCGGAGTTAGTGCATTTCTGAGTTATAATTCAGCACTGCGATAAGACAATGGTGGTCATTCCGAGTTGTTTGCTCGCTAGCAGTTTTTAGCAGCCGTGCAAACGCTATGTCGCCGCCCACTGGGAGTGTATTTTAGCTTAGCAGAAGTGCGAATGAAAGGATCGCAGAGCGGCTACAAAGTTTTTTGTGCAGTGTCAGAGTAGCTCAATACCTACTCAGCGCTTGCAATCACTTTAGACTGTTCAGTTCCTATTTTGACATCACAAACACGCCCTGCGTTCGCCCAGCCACGTCTGCATTTTTCCTGGCACGCCTGCGTTTTTCCGAACACTCCCTGAAAACGGTCAGTTGACACCCAGAAACGCCCACTCCCTGTCAATCACTCTGTGGTCAGCAGTGCGTCTGAAATGCTTCGCTAGACCCTGTGCAAAACTACATAGTTCGTTGTGCTCGTACGACGCGTGTGCGCATTGCACCGCATACGCAGAACAGACGTTTTTTAGCCGGATCGCTGCACTGCGAACAATTGCAGCTAGCGATCAACTCGGAATGACCCCCAATGTGACTGTATCTTTCTACATATGTAACAGATTTGCATGAAGTACTATGGACACCATTAATCCTAAAATCAAACAGAGAAAAGATTCCGCTAATCCCCTACACTCACCTCCTGTTAAAGGTCATGAGGTCGGGTACAGTAAGTGTCTCCCTGGAATGGAGGAGTCGGTGATACAGGTTTCAGGCTGGAGATTTAGACTATACCAGCGACAACGGTGGAAAAACCTCCTGTTACTGGCAAATGGTGCCATTGGGTACCAGCAGAAAACGGCACTGTACATAAAAGATACAACAGGCAGCATGCCACCCCCCCCGACAGCATGCCACCCCCACCACCCCCGACAGCATGCCACCCTCCCCCCCAACAGCATGCCACCCCCACCACCCCCGACAGCATGCCACCCCCCCCGACAGCATGCCACCCCCACCACCCGACAGCATGCCACCCTCCCCCCCCGACAGCATGCCACCCCCCGACAGCATGCCACCCTCCCGACAGCATGCCACCCCCACCACCCCCGACAGCATGCCACCCTCCCGACAGCATGCCACCCCCACCACCCGACAGCATGCCACCCCCCCGACAGCATGCCACCCCCCCAACAGCATGCCACCCCCACCACCCCCGACAGCATGCCACCCTCCCGACAGCATGCCGCCCCCACCACCCGACAGCATGCCACCCTCCCCCCCCCGACAGCATGCCACCCCCCCGACAGCATGCCACCCCCCAACAACATGCCACCCCCACCACCCCCAACAGCATGCCACCCCCTGACAGCATGCCACCCCCACCACCCCCCCGACAGCATGCCACCCCCACCACCCGATAGCATGCCACCCTCCCCCCCGACAGCATGCCACCCCCCGACAGCATGCCTCCCCCCGACAGCATGCCACCCCCACCACCCCCCGATAGCATGCCACCCCCACCACCCCCGACAGCATGCCACCCCCACCACCCCCCGACAGCATGCCACCCCCACCACCTAACAGCATGCCACCCCCACCACCCCCTGACAGCATGCCACCCCCACCACCCGACAGCATGCCACCCCCACCACCCCCGATAGCATGCTACCCCCACCACCCCCCGACAGTATGCCACCCCCACCACCCGACAGCATGCCACCCCCCACCCCCTGACAGCATGCCACCCCCACCAACCCCGACAGCATGCCACCCCCACCACCCGACAGCATGCCACCCTCCCCCCGACAGCATGCCACCCCCCGACAGCATGCCTCCCCCCGACAGCATGCCACCCCCACCACCCCCCGATAGCATGCCACCCCCACCACCCCCCGACAGCATGCCACCCCCACCACCCCCTGACAGCATGCCACCCCCACCACCCGACAGCATGCCACCCCCAACACCCCCCGATTGCATGCCACCCCCACCACCCCCGACAGCATGCCACCCCCAACAGCATGCCACCCCCACCACCCGACAGCATGCCACCCCACCCCACCCCCGCACCCCCCCACCCCCGACATCATGCCACCCCCACCACCCCCCGACAGCATGCCACCCCCACCACCCGACAGCATGCCACCCCCACCACCCCCCGATAGCATGCCACCCCCCGACAGCATGCCACCCCCACCACCCGACAGCATGCCACCCCCCCGACAGCATGCCACCCCCACCAACCGACAGCATGCAACCCCCACCACCCCCCTGACAGCATGCCACCCCCACCACCCGACAGCATGCCACCCCCACCACCCGACAGCATGCCACCCCCCGACAGCATGCCACCCCCACCACCCGACAGCATGCCACCCCCACCACCCGACAGCATGCCACCCCCCCGACAGCATGCCACCCCCACCATCCGACAGCATGCCACCCCCGACAGCATGCCACCCCCACCACCCGACAGCATGCCACCCCCACCACCCGACAGCATGCCACCCCCCGACAGCATGCCACCCCCACCACCCGACAGCATGCCACCCCCACCACCCCCGACAGCATGCCACCCCCCGACAGCATGCCACCCCCACCACCCCCCGACAGCATGCCACCCCCACCACCCGACAGCATGCCACCCCACCACCCCCCGACAGCATGCCACCCCCACCACCCGACAGCATGCCACATCCCCCCCCCCCGACAGCATGCCACCCCCCCCCCCCCGACAGCATGCCACTCCCGCAAATAAATAACTAGCACTTACTATGTGCTGTGGCCTGGCTGCTTATTACTAAGCTGGGGAAAAGCTGTGAGCACTCCCAGCCAAACACCAGCAACATGCTATGAAAGCCAGAGGCTACTCTGTTATATTAGGGAGACACATGAGTCCCAGGTCACACAGCATAAAGAGAAGATCCATTGGGGAATATGGACAACAAAAAATATAGGGCCCGATTCAGACCTGATCGCTCCTCTGTGAATTTGCAGAGGTTTGCGATCGGATAGTCGCCGCCCAGACAGAGTGATTACCCGCCCCGTACAAGTCTGCGTACGCCGTGCGAAAAGCTTTGCAAACGCCGGTCAGCTGCAAATCCGTTCGCAACTCACTCACCATGGAATGATTTTTCCAGTGTGTGCGCAGCCCAGGACTTACTCCTACAGTGCAATAGACTCAGGCTGATCGGGCCGGACTGACGTCACACACCCGCCCTGACAACGCTTGGGAACGCCTGCATTTATCCTGACTCTCCCAGAAAACGGCCAGTTACCACCTCCAAGCGTCCTATTCATGTCAATCAACCTGCATACGCCTAGTGATAAAAAAAGATGCAGGATTTTATTCGCAGTATGGCCTCGCGTGTGCGCACTATAATCCGTACACATGTGCAGTCGTTTGATAATCAGCCGCTTTGCAATTTCGCACAACAGTGATCAGGTGTGAATTAGGGAGGTCATTCCGAGTTGATCGCTCGCAAGGCGATTTTAGCAGAGTTGCTCACGCTAAGCCGCCGCCTACTGGGAGTGAATCTTAGCATCTTAAAAATGCGAACGATGTATTCGCAATATTGCGATTACACACCTCGTAGCAGTTTCTGAGTAGCTTCAGACTTACTCGGCATCTGCGATCAGTTCAGTGCTTGTCGTTCCTGGTTTGACGTCACAAACACTCCCAGCGTTCGCCCAGACACTCCTCCGTTTCTCCGGCCACTCCTGCGTTTTTTCCGGAAACGGTAGCGTTTTTTCCCACACGCCCATAAAACGGCCTGTTTCCGTCCAGTAACACCCATTTCCTGTCAATCACATTACGATCGCCAGACCGATGAAAAAGCTGTGAGTAAAATTCCTAAGTGCATAGCAAATTTACTTGGCGCAGTCGCAGTGCGAACATTGCGCATGCGCATTAAGCGGAAAATCGCTGCGATGCGAAGAATTTTACCGAGCGAACAACTCGGAATGAGGGCCTAGGTCCATAGATTCTAATGAGTCCTGTTAAATAGCACTGGGGGTCTTTCTGGTGCCTCTTGGACACTGCTTTTAATAATTTCAAGTGTGCAAATCACGACATATATTTGTGGAGGTCTCAGAAAGATCTGGCAGCCAATGCACGCTTGGACGTGCTGATAATGCCAATGGCTGCAAAAAGCTGGCTGGGGCTTGTGGTACTGGAAGTACAAGTAGAAACTGGCAGTCTGGCACATGTAGTTCCACTAATATAGCTAATAAAAATATATAGTCACCCCCATATCCTTGTGTAGCATTTTATTAAACTGCTAAAACCTAAGGGAACATTCTTCTTGACATTAGCCATAGAGAATCTGCAATGTAGTCCAACAAGAGTAAGATCAGAATTGTGGGAATGAGGTGTGTGCGAGTGTTGCTGCTTGTGGAGTTATATACTGTAGGCACACACCAGGGGATGCAGCAAACTATAAGCCGCCCAGACACCTAACCAGTGGTAATGGTTTATTGACGTATAATAGGTACAGGCATACTCACTGCTACACGCTTGTGCTGGTGGAGTGTGAGTGAGGTGGGGTTCTGTACTGCACACCAGCCGGTAAGTCAGTGGCAAACACAGGATTTCTAGAGGGGGGTTTCCAAATGCAATCCACAATCTCCCACTCTGTGGAATACGGAATACAATATTAATAAACATACCATAATAAATACACAAACATAATTGAACCAGTACTGCACTTTCTAAGCACACGTTCTCCCACCTCATGGTAAGGCTCCTGTCTCTTCTTCCTGGGAGCTACTCTCTGGTTCAGTGCACTTATTGAGGACTCAGAAACAGAAGAATTTCTACCACTGGGCATGTGCAGCAGCTTACACTGCGTGATGTGGCGGCAGCTCTAGTAATTATATTATATACCATTGCAATTGTTGTCATAACTTGAGCCACTTGCCAAGAGGAGGTGGGGTTTCCACTTTCCAGGCAACCGGAACCCCCCCCCCCCCCCCTGCATTTGCCTATGTAAGTGTATGCTACTTGCAGGTAGTGGTGCAGGATGCTGGACTAACTTTATATTGCAGGTTTCTCTGGTGCTACAGTAAGCGGTAGACTTGTGTCTCCATCATGTTAGAGTGTGTACACACGGTGAGATTTTTTTCTTACGATTTTGACTTTGAAGTCACCTTGCGATCCCGATTCGATGCCGATGCGGAATCGCAAGAATAGATAGACTGTGCAGGCAAGTCAATTTTGACTATCTCTATAGAAGAGACAGTTAAAATTGACACTTAGCCAAAATTGCACAGTCAGTATCGCCAGCACATAATGAGTGTGCTTGCGATACTGACTATGTGCCGACCTAGCCCCTGTCGCATAGTGAGAATCGGGCATAGCCCTAATCTCACCGTGTGTATGGGCCATTACTTCTCACACAGCCTTACAAAGTACTAATGAAGGATCTACAAGATGGCTGCAGTCACATGGTGCAGCAGTACATCATATTGGAGGTCAGACCTCCCTGGGTCCTGGTGCCCAGCATGTATGCACAGTGGAGAGCGCCTTACTTTCTTACAAAAACAGAAAGCAGCATAACAGGTTCACACAGCTTCTGCTTATGGAGCTCCTGTGCAACATTACATCGAAACGAATGAGGTCATTAAAGCCTTTTGATATCTTTCTAAATGTAGTGTTATGTTTCACGGACCTCATTCATATTTGTATGCAACTGATGGTCGCGATGGTGATCTCAGGCTGCGTCCTCGGGCACAGCGCTGGGATCCTCACTAACCCCAACATAAATATATCAATTACTACCAATGAGATGATATAATTGAATGTGCAATCATACCTAACAGTATTATACGAGGATCTCCATGTTCTGTGTTTTCTTTTATGTTTCACATCATCCTAAAGACAAGTGGAACCCCAAAGAAAAATTATCAATACTTTTGTATTAATTGTTAAAAATGTATTGATATTTGGGCGCACATATGAGCCAGAGGTAAATTTGTTCTTTTTGTAGGCCCCTATACATATTAGATGAACTCAGGGAATATATTTATCAAAACATTTCACAAGGTCATGAGTTCCATCTTGGGGCCTAATTCAGAGTTGATCGTAGCAGCAATTTTCTTAGCAGTTGGGCAAATCCATGTGCACTGCAGGTGGGGCAGATGTAACATGTGCAGAGAGAGTTAGATTTGGGTGGGGTGTGTTCAAACTGAAATCTAAATTGCAGAGTAAAAATAAAGCAGCCAGTATTTACCCTGCGCAGAAACAAAATAACCCACCCAAATCTAACTCTCTCTGCACATGTTACATCTGCCCCTCCTGCAGTGCACAAGGGGGATCATTCCGAGTTGATCGCTAGCTGCTTTCAGTCGCTGTGTAGCAATTAGGCTAAAAAATGGCACTTCTGCTCATGCGTATGCGGCGCACGCGTGGAGTACTATTACAACGAACGATGTAGTTTCACACAAGGTCTAGCGAAGCATTTCAGTTGCACTGCTGGCCACAGAGTGATTGACATGAAGGGGGCGTTTCTGGGTGTCAACTGACCATTTTCAGGGAGTGTTCCGAAAAAAGCAGGCCTGTCAGGAAAAATGCAGGCGTGGCTGGCCGAACGCAGGGCGTCTTTGTGACGTCAAAACAGGAACTGAACAGTCTGAAGTGATCACAAGCTAGGAGTAGGTATTGAGTTACTCTAAAACTGCACATAAAAAATTTGCCCCCGCTCTGCGATCCTTTCGTTCGCACTTCTGCTAGGCAAACATACACTCCCAATGGGAGGCGGCATACCTTTTGCACGGCTGCTAAAAACAGCTAGCGAGCGATCAACTCGGAATGACCCCCATGGTTTTGCCCATCTGCTAACAAATTTGCTGCTGCGATCAACTATGAATTACCCCCTTGGTGTATTTACTTTCCTCCATCTACTCTCATAATAGCTTTCACGAGAGTGCCGCGCATCCTTTATAAGCTGAATTGTTATTTACAGTGTTTAATAAAAGTTCCACTTTAAAGCTGTTTATTAGTATTATTTATAAAGCCACTGTTCCACTTTAATAAAATAAGACGGGAAAGTCAGCAACCGCTGGTGCTCGGTAACTCACATGAGCATATTATTTCTGTAAAGTTCAATAACCTATAAGCAGAGTGGATTAAAGGCGGATATATATTTACAATAATGATGGAATTTAGTCTGAATTTAGCACATTACTCTGCATTATAAATAGCTGTCAAGTATCTCCCACTGTCAGCCGTGTGCTGTGATGTTTTATCAACGCCTCCAGCTGTGCAGGCTCCCGGCAATCTTGTGCCACCCAAGGAACGCCAAACGCTCCGGAAGGTTGCTGTAAATACCATTCTGTGCGAGATCTGGGCCCGCTAGCGTGCGTCGCACTGATATGAACTGTGATAATAGGAGCTGTTTGTTTGTGCTGCAGCAAATGTGAAAGGCCGGCAGTGTTACGGGCTCGGCAGTCAGAGATGAAGCTGAGAGAGGGCGAGGGGGGGAAGGCGGCATTTATGGATGCTAATTCAGGCAGCTGCCAAAACTGTCATTCAGAGGAGCGAGCTAATGGCTCGGAGGGCGCCCGTTCCCGGCTGACATTATCCGCTGCAGTCAAAGTGTGGCTCCCACTGACTTCATCCGGTCACATTAATGCCATGGTAGCTTGTTTACACATTCATTCACGCCTCATGTAATGACAGGCGGAGGTTCAGGCACCAGCCCACCTCCATGTTGCATGTGTGGGTGGGAAATACAGCTCTCTCTAAACGGGAGTCTTTGCTGTGGGTTTTATGGGGGTCATTCCAACCTGTTCGCAAGCAGTGTCGCTGCGGTGCAAACAGGTCCGGAATGCACATGCGCGGTGGCCGCAATGCGCGTGTGCGACATTGCCCGGCGACCGGGGGCCGCCGGGTTGTGTTGCGTCCTACGAAGGAAGCGGTCGCAGAGCCGACCGCAAAGAATATTGGCAAGAAGAAAGGCGTTTCAGGGCGGATCCGGGCCGTTGGCTGCCGTTTTCGGGGAGTGGTAAGGAAAACGCAGGCGTGTTCAGGAGAACGGAGGGCGGATGTCTGACATCAAAGCCGGCCCCAGCATCGCAGAGATCCATCGCACAGGGTAAGTATGTCCAGGCCTAGTCTTCTTTTGCTTTCATTTTTTTATTTTAGTAGGGCTGCACAAGCGATCGCAGCCCTGCTATGCTAAAATACACTCCCCCATAGGCGTGGACTAGTTGATCGCAGCAGCTGGCTGCGATCAACTCGGAATGACCACCTATGTCAGGTAATAGGGAAACAAAGGGGTGTTGACGGTATGCCTGTATATAACAAATAAAGCCATGCATTGACATTGATATCCAGAGAACACTGTGAGAGGTCTAGCAGCGGCAGTGGCCAGTAACTTCCACTCGGAAGCACTTTCTGCTAATCCCAGACTAGGTGTTTTGTCCCCCCTGGGACTGACAGTCCGGGCTGCGATAGCAGAGAGTGCTTATCCTGGGTAGCCAGCCACTCCCCTGCGATTAGAGCTGTCCTATCTGGCTTCTAAGGACTGCAGCTGAGGCAGTCCCTAGATGCCAGCCAAGACTTAAGCCCCACCCCTGGATTTAGGCTATGTTTACCGCTACCGCCGGTTTTACTCCCCACCGTCGTGTGATGTCAGCCATCAATATCCGGGAGAGCAGGAACGCCATCTAGGGAGGAAATCAGCCAGACACAATGCAGCCGCCTCGGCCAGACAGGTAAGGAGCCACTACTTGTTGGAGCTCATCGATGCAAGAGTATCCATTCTTTATAGTTGTAGACATTTGGGGGTCTATTCATGAAGTAGTGAAAAGAGTGGAGAAGTTGCCCATTGGCAACCAATCAGTGCTGAGGTATCATTTATATAGTGCATTCTATAAAATTTTACCTAGCAGCTGAATGGTTGCTCTTTCTTTATCTGGAGCCCAACTGCCACATCTATCTGCTCACCGTGATCGCTAGCCAAGTATATGTGTTCCATAGATGGACATGAACTTCAGAATCATTTAATTATATTTAAACATGGGCATGAATTTAAGAAAATAAATACTTATATACATACTGTATATTTTTTTTAAAGTGTCTTATTAGAGGCAGCTACTGTACGATTCCTGACGTTTTGATGAATCGGCCAAATTGTGGTAATTCATTTGAACAAAATGTAAATTTTCTTGATGCAAAAGTTGAAATATGTATTTACCTTGTGACAGATCTGTTAACGTTTAAAGGTGCATACACACTGGGCGTTTTTTCCCCCTGCCCAGCGATGTCAGCGGGGTTGAACGGCTTTCCATAGCAGAACACTATGGAAAGCTGTCCACCCCGCCGTTCATCTACTGGTAATACCAGCAGATGAACTGCGGCCGCCGGCGATGAAGCGGGGGTGTACTTCAGCGATCGTCGCTCATCGCCGGGGCATACACACTGGGCACTTTAAAGTGAAAGCAGCTCAACACACCAAACGTGAGCTGCTTTCAGCTCAAAATCGCCCAGTGTGTATGGGCCTTAAGTGTTACAATATTATTATTATTATTATCCTTTATTTATATGGCGCCACAAGGGTTCCGCAGCGCCCAATTACAGAGTACATAAACAAATAATCAAACAAGAAAACAGCAACTTACAGTTGACGACAATATAGGACAAGTACAGGGTAAATAAACATAGCTACATCAGCAGATGACACTGGAATAAGTATCAGGTGGCAGAAGACTGCTGGATTTGGAGCAGTTGAAGATTATTAAAGTAAGAAAAGGGTAAGCATATGAGGGAAGAGGGCCCTGCTCGTGAGAGCTTACATTCTAACGGGGAGTGGTAGACAGACAGGGGTGAGACAGATGGGGTACATAGAGAGCGTGGAACAGAGGTTTAGGATGAGATTTGGCTGGGTTTGGTGTAGAAGTGGGTCTTGAGAGCCCGTTTGAAGTTTTGTAGAGAGGTGGAGAGTCTGAGGGGGAGAGGTAGGGAATTCCAGAGAAGTGGTGTAGCGCGTGAAAAATCTTGGAGGTAGGAGTGGGAGGAAGTAATCCGTAGGCAGGAGAGTCGGCGAGCATTAGCAGAGCGAAGAGGACGGGTGGGAGTGTAAAGCGAGATAAGATCAGAGATGTAGATGGGAGAGGAGTGGGTGAGGGCTTTGTAAGCAAGTGTGAGAAGCTTGAAATGGATTCTGAAAGGGAAGGGGAGCCAGTGAAGGTCTAGTAAGAGAGGAGAGGTGGACGTAGTGCGTTTGGTGAGGAAAATGAGCCGGGCAGCAGCATTGAGGATAGATTGGAGTGGAGAGAGGTATTTGTCAGGAATGCCAGTCAGGAGGAGATTACAGTAGTCCAGTCTGGAGATGACCAGTGAGTGGATAAGAGTCTTAGTAGCATCCTGGGTCAGAAAGGGTCTGATCCTGGAAATATTTTTTAGATGAAAACGGCAGGTTTGTGAGAGGTGCTGAATGTGAGGTTTGAAGGAGAGGGAGAAGTCAAGGATTACGCCAAGACAGCGCACTTGGGGGGTAGAGGAGATAGTAGTGCCATCAATAGATAATGAGATTGTAGGAGGTGAGGTTATGCGGGAGGGAGGGAAGATGATCAGCTCAGTCTTAGACATGTTAAGTTTAAGAAAGCGCTGGGACATCCAGGAAGAGATAGCAGAGAGACAGTTGGAGATACGAGTGAGGAGAGTAGGGGAGAGGTCTGGAGAGGAAAGATAGATTTGAGTGTCATCAGCATAAAGATGATATTGGAAACCAAAAGAACTAATGAGCTTACCTAGTGAGGACGTATAGAGAGAGAAGAGAAGAGGACCAAGGACAGAACCTTGGGGTACCCCTACAGTTAGTGGAAGTGAGGGGGAGGTGGAGTCATGAGAGGACACAGAGAATGAACGGTTAGAAAGGTAGGACGACAACCAAGAGAGGGCAGTGTCACGCAGACCAATGGAGTGAAGGATTTGCAGTAGAAGAGGATGGTCCACAGTGTCAAAAGCAGCAGAGAGATCAAGTAGAATAAGTAGAGAGTAGTGTCCCTTAGATTTAGCAGCATGGAGGTTATTGCATACTTTTGTAAGGGCAGTTTCAGTGAAGTGGAGAGGACGGAAGCCAGATTGGAATGGGTCAAGCAGTGAGTGTGAGGAAAGAAAGGAAGTAAGGCGGTTGTAGACAATACGCTCAAGGAGTTTGGAGGCAAAAGGGAGAAGAGAGATGGGTCGGTAGTTGGAGAGAGTGTTTGGATCAAGGGTAGGTTTTTTAAGAATAGGAGAGATGAGTGCATGCTTGAAGGCAGAGGGGACAGTGCCTGATGATAGGGAGAGATTGAGAAGGTGGGAAAGATGGGAACAAGCAGAAGAAGAGAGGTAGCGGAGGAGGCGGGAGGGGATAGGGTCAAGTGGGGAGGTGGTGAGGGGACAGGAACGAATGAGGGCCATGACTTCCTCTCCAGATGCATGGGAGAAAGATGTCAGAGTTGGTGGGAGGGATGGGGAGGTGTGGTAAGGGATGGGAGAAGGCTGGTTACTGATGGTCTGGTGTGATGTGATGTCCTGACGTATGGAGTCAATTTTGGATGTGAAGTAAGTGGCAAAGTCAAAAGCAGAGAGTGAGGAAGGGAGACGAGGTGGAGGTGGGCAGAGGAGTGAGTTGAGAGTGGTAAAGAGGCGCCGGGGGTTGGAAGACTGGGAGGAGATGAGGTTCTTGAAGTATGACTGTTTAGCAAGAGAAAGGGCAGCACTGAAGGATGAGAGCATAAGTTTGAAATGGAGGAAGTCTGCCTTAGAGCGTGATTTCCTCCAGTGTCGCTCAGCAGTGTGTGCAATATTTGCACACACCGTATATGAGAATGGCGCCATTTCATCTACAGATATTGTAGGCTTGTAAAAAATTCATCAATTTGCAGTGACGTGTACTGTAGGTCTGATGTGTTGGCATTAACTTCAAGAAATCCATCTGAAGTCATCTATCGCAGAATACTTACCCTACGTACAAACGCCCCGCTACACCCGGTCAGCCACAAGTGATGCGGATATGATGGATGTTACAGTCCTCAGAGCCTCCTGTATTTGCTGAAAGCTGCATAGAACCATACACAGAGCATATACAGTGCGCCTCAACGATTCTGCTTGGCGGTAGATTCGGACACACCTTCTAAACGCCCAATACATCTCTGAGACGTGACGTACAGCATACACCCCGTGGAACGCATGCACTGTGCGAGTTGTTAGCTACTTGGATGTGCAGTTGAAAAACAACGATTATTTAGTCAATATGGAATATTTGCATTGCGGCTGACACAGGGGCCCTTAGTGACTACTGTATCAGGTACACCTCTCTAGCGCTGGGTATTATCCACTCATGACCTCAGAACAGCCTCAAATTGCCATTGCAAGTATAAAATAAGGTGCTGGAAACATTCCTCAGAGACTCTAGCCCATGGAGACATGACGGCATCACGCGGTGCCGCAGATTCTCACTACATATGTCCTGTTCCACCACATCCCATAGGTGCTCCATTGTACTGAGATCAGAGACTGCGGTCTCCGTGCTGCCCGGTGAGTCTGTGCACACTGCAGTCTCAGTCTCCTGTTCTTAGCTGACAGCAGTGGAAGAAGATGCGACCTTCTGCGGCTGACGTCCATCCGCTCCATGTTTTGGACTACATACCATGGTTTGATGTTCTTCTGCTCACCGCTATTGTTATGCGGAGAAAACCATCAAGGGTTATCTGGTGCACATGTGTAGTTGAATTTGCACATGCGTAAAGCTGCTGTGGAGTCTTTATCTACATTTAAGAATTGAAGTAATGCACCAACAGATGAGCATCAGAAAGAGCCACGCAATGGCAGACATCTATCGCAGTCTTGGCACTAAATGGGAAAAAAAAATGTTTTCCATTGAGCTGGGAACATTGATAGTTATCAACCATCCATCAAATTCTGATGTCTATATTGCAAATGAAGGAGGGGTTCCAGTTGCCTGGAAACCCTACTTCCCCTTGGAGAGTGATCAATTGCACTGTGATAAAGTACTAACCATCAGCTCCTAACTGTCATGTAACAGGCTGTGTTTGAAATATGACAGTTGGGAGCTGATTGGTTGGCACTCTATCACCGTGCTATTTATCACTCTCCAAGGCTGGATAAATTTGGGTCTATATTTCTGGAAAAAACAAATTGTTTGGCATATGCCAGTTTAGGAGTTTCCATTTCCAATGTCCTGTAATACATTTGACTGCATGGATTCTTGGCCTTTGAAGTAGTGAGAAGGAATCAGTAGAAGTGCCGGCACATCACGGACAGTGGCGTAACACCAATGGCAATACTGTAGCAGTTATGGGCTCCTCATATACAGGGGATCGGATAAAGAAGTCCTAAACACTCAGACCCACATTCCGCACAAGAAAGGGAAGCAGGTGCGGGAAGATGGTCTCTGCTCCTGGGAATCTAGAGGGACATATATGGGCAAGATTGAGATCCCTCATCTGCGGTGGTGACCAGACTAGAGATGGTCCCTGATGGTTTGTAGCCATCTACTGATGGTAGATTTACCGTCAGTGGGGGCGCTCCCAAGTCGAAATCCCATCACTTTTAGGCACGGCGCATGTACGTCCGCAGTCTCCATTCCTTTGTGCATCATGAAACCACCGATGGTTTAGAAATTGATTGTTCCCCATGATGGTTAGAAACCATTGATCTTCTAGTGTTAACTATAGTAATGTGGAGATAGATTAATTGTCACAACCACTTCAGTAACACATCCGCTACACTCCTATAAGACCCCATTTGGCGGACTCTCTCCTAGTCACCTCCCAGTCACCTGTCAGGAACTCCAGGAGCAATCCCAAACAGGGGGGATTAAGAGAGGGTAGGCCCCTGTGTGCAGCCCCCCATGGTAGCAGCCACAATGCTGTACACTCTGTGTACTCTACATACGCAGGTCTACAGCAACATGGCACCCATGCCTTATTCCCAGGGACATCTCTACTGCACATGCGCAAATCACCAGTAAAATGGCCACCATGGCATTTTCCCAGTGATTTCAGTCTGCAGTGATGGCCACCACGGGTCTCCGGAGGGGTAAGTACTGTATAATAAAATGGGTGCAGGGAGTGCGGTGAATAACCTGCTCCTATTATAGATCCACCAATGATCCCAATACATATCTGATAGCGCTGTGTGCACACAGCCGGTAATGAAGATTTTTTGGGGTTTTTCATGCAAACACAGTAGCAGATAATTGCTAAGCCCTGTGATTGGTGGCATTGCGTGTGACGCAGAGTCAGGCCCTATATAATAAGAAAATCTACAGATGTCACCTCGTACACCTATTCTCCAACTTCTGTCACTTTACTAATGCTACTTAGACACATATTTTGAGAAAAGTGTGAGGCTGGAACATTGAACGGCTCAGTCACAAAGTCTCTAGCATGCCAGATGGTGCTGCCTGGTGCGTTCCACGGATTCTGGCGCTGGCATTGCACTCAGCTACTATGTGCGACTCTTATATAGTGATGTGCACCGGAAATTTTTCGGGTTTTGTTTTTTGTTTTTGATTCGGTTCCGCGGCCGTGTTTTGGATTCGGACGCGTTTTGGCAAAACCTCCCTGAAATTTTTTTGTCGGATTCGGGTGTGTTTTGGATTCGGGTGTTTTTTACAAAAAACCCTCAAAAACAGCTTAAATCGTAGAATTTGGGGGTCATTTTGATCCCATAGTATTATTAACCTCAATAACCATAATTTCCACTCATTTCCAGTCTATTCTGAACACCTCACAATATTATTTTTAGTCCTAAAATTTGCACCGAGGTCGCTGGATGGCTAAGCTAAGCGACACAAGTGGCCGACACAAACACCTGGCCCATCTAGGAGTGGCACTGCAGTGTCAGACAGGATGGCACTTCAAAAAAATAGTCCCCAAACAGCACATGATGCAAAGAAAAAAAGAGGCGCACCAAGGTCGCTGTGTGACTAAGCTAAGCGACACAAGTGGCCGACACAAACACCTGGCCCATCTAGGAGTGGCACTGCAGTGTCAAACAGGATGGCACTTCAAAAAAATAGTCCCCAAACAGCACATGATGCAAAGAAAAAAAGAGGCGCACCAAGGTCGCTGTGTGACTAAGCTAAGCGACACAAGTGGCCGACACAAACACCTGGCCCATCTAGGAGTGGCACTGCAGTTTTCTAGCGAGAGGATGAGTGCTTCCATCCTCATGTGAAGCTGAACCACTAGCCATGAACATAGGCCAGGGCCTCAGCCGTTCCTTGCCACTCCGTGTCGTAAATGGCATATTGGCAAGTTTACGCTTCTCCTCAGACACTTTTAATTTTGATTTTTGGGTCATTTTACTGAACTTTTATTTTTTTGGATTTTACATGCTCTCTACTATGACATTGGGCATCGGCCTTGGCAGACGACGTTAATGGCATTTCATCGTCTCGGCCATGACTAGTGGCAGCAGCTTCAGCACGAGGTGGAAGTGGATCTTGATCTTTCCCTATTTTACCCTCCACATTTTTGTTCTCCATTTTTTAATGTGTGGAATTATATGCCAGTATCAATAGCAATGGCCTACTACTATATTTACTGCGCACAACTGAAATGCACCACAGGTATGGATGGATAGTATACTTGACGACACAGAGGTAGGTAGAGCAGTGGCCTTCCGTACCGTACTGCTATATATACTGGTGGTCACTGTCAGCAAACTGCAAAACTAAAATGCACCACAGGTATACAATCTAGATGGATAGTATACTTGACGACACAGAGGTAGGTAGAGCAGTGGCCTTCCGTACCGTACTGCTATATATACTGGTGGTCACTGTCAGCAAACTGCAAAACTAAAATGCACCACAGGTATACAATCTAGATGGATAGTATACTTGATGACACAGAGGTAGGTAGAGCAGTGGCCTTCCGTACCGTACTGCTATATATACTGGTGGTCACTGGTCAGAAAAACTCTGCACTGTACTCCTCCTATATAATATACTGGTGGTCCCCAGTCCCCACAATAAAGCAGTGTGAGCACAGATATATGCAGCACACTGAGCACAGATATGGAGTGTTTTTCAGGCAGACAACGTATACTGGTGGTCACTGTCAGCAAAACTCTGCACTGTACTCCTATATAATACAGCTGCTCCCCAGTCCCCACAATTAAGCAATAAGCAGCACAAATATTATTAATAAACGGAGAGGACGCCAGCCACGTCCTCTCCCTAACATTTCCAATGCACGAGTGAAAATGGTGGCGACGCGCGGCTGCTTATATAGAATCCGAATCTCGCGAGAATCCGACAGCGGGATGATGACGTTCGGGCGCGCTCGGATTAACCGAGCCATACGGGAGAATCCGAGTATGGCTCGGACCCGTCTAAAAAGGGTGAAGTTCGGGGGGGTTCGGTTTCCGAGGAACCGAACCCGCTCATCACTACTCTTATATGGGTAAAAAGGTAAAAGAGTGAGCAGCAATACAAGCCGCGCCATGTGACACACATCGTTGTGCTATATCTGTGACTTTATACCAATTCCTCAGCGACAAAAGTTCCTTGGACACTACAAGCTGTCCGTGCGCGGCTACTTTGTGAATGAGACCCAGGAAAAGTTACGAAAGACCGGAAATCCACGGTGGAGCGTCTAGACTGCCCCATGTCTCGTGCCCTATGGTGCAAGAAATCTAAGTGCATGAGGACAGATCTGTAATATATGTATATGCATGTATATATATGTGTATATTATTGAGTCCTTTCACATTTGCCTCTATAAGTCCGGTCGGCGTTTGAGGAATGATGCATACACTTTCTGCAGCCGCCACAAGCATCAGGCATGAGAGATTAGCCTGGAACATTCTGTCCGCTGATGTTCTGGATATTGCCGTCTTCCTATGGTACAGTGATTGCTGCAAAGCCTCCTGCTGATATCACTACATCGAGTTCTTCTTAGGATCAAACTCCTGGGCAGTATGAGAGACATGTCCTCTCAGTGCAGCCAAGGCGAGGGAAGCAGCACTGCCGTCCTCAGGTCTATAGATGGCGCTGTTGTACAGAAGCACCGCACTCTCCTATGCTGAGGGGGCTTCTCGCTCTTGTAATGACTGCGATGAACGCTGGCAGTTTTTGTATGTGAGAAAAGACCCTGTAAACTGTGGACAAAGTGTTTCTCTGATCTGGACCAGTGACCTCTCCCTCAGCACCTCATACACTATCTAATGACCCGCAAAGCTAACCTGCTCTGCTGTACTCTCCCTATGGTGTGACCTGTATATCTGAATATATATCTATTTGGGAGAACGCCATAACCAGGCCGAGCCAGAGGTCTGAACGTCACCATCTAGCATTTCATTGGGTCAGTCATGCGTCTCGGCTAGGATAGTCCTGTGCACCCTTCTGCTGCAAATCCATCTATAAGAACGTTCATAGGCCCTCATTCCGAGTTGATCGCTCGCTAGCAGTTTTTAGCAGCCGTGCAAACGCTAAGCCACCTCCCACTGGGAGTGTATTTTAGCTTAGCAGAAGTGCGAACGAAAGGATCGCAGAGCGGCTACAAAATTTTTTTGTGCAGTTTCAGAGTAGCTCCAGACCTACTCAGCGCTTGCGATCACTTCAGACTGTTCAGTTCCTGTTTTGATGTCACGAACACGCCCTGCGTTCGCCCAGCCACGCCTGTGTTTTTCCTGGCACGCCTGCGTTTTTTCGAACACTCCATGAAAACGGTCAGTTGACACCCAGAAATGCCCACTTCCTGTCAATCACTCTGCGGTCAGCAGTGCGACTGAAAACAGAGCCGCCATAGGCATAGGCAAACTAGGCAATTGCCTAGGGCATTTGATATGCCTAGGGGCATCAGCAGCTTCTGCTGATTAAAATGATATGCGGCATGTCTATATTCTGTGTGTAGCATTTCATATGCAGATACAGCCACAGTCTCACACAGTATATAGGCATGCTGCATATCAGTTTAATCAGCAGAAGCTGCTTGTGCATCCTAGCCAACAGCAATGCAAATAAGATGCATTTTCATTAGGAAAAGGTGCCAGATGTTAGCATTGATGCAAGATTTGTGAGGACACATCTGTATCCAAGCAGAGGCAGAGGTCACAGTGTTAGTGGCAGTGTGAGTGCTGTGTGCATGTGAGTGGGTTGGTTGTGCAGTAGTGTTCAGAATATGTGTAAGGAGCATTATGTGTGTCATGTAAAAATGCATTAATAATGTGCAACATATGTGTAAAGGGGCACTATGTGTGTCATTATGTGTATGAGGGCATTAATAATGTGCGGCATATGTGTAACAGGGTACTACTGTATGTGTGTCATTATGTGTATTGGGGCACTAATAATGTGCAGCAAATGTGAGGGGGCACTATGTGTGTCATTATGTGTATAAGGGCATTAATAATGTGCGGCATATGTGTAAGGGACATTATGTGTAAAAGGGCATTAATAAAGGTTGTCATAATGTGTAAGGCGCATTATGTTTATAAGGACATTAATGTGTCTCATATGTGTAAGGGGCATTACTGTGTGGAATTATGTATAAATGCATTACTAATGTGAGGCATTATGTGTATAAGGTGCTCTACTATGTGGTGTTGCATATAGAAAGGGCACTACTGTGTCGTCTAATGTGAATAAAGAGCAATAAGGTGTGGTGTAATGTGAATAAGGAGCAATTCAGTGTGATGTAATGTGAATAAGGGGCTCTACTGTGAGGAGTAACGTTTATAAGGTAAAGTGATACTACTGTGGGATGTAATATGAATTATGGACTCTATCGCAAGATAAAATGTGAATAAAGTTGCAGTGCTGTGTGGCGTAATTGGAATTGGGGTTACTATTGTGTGGCCATGCCCCTTGCCAGCAAGAAGATGCCCCTTTTTGGGCTGTGCGTCAAATGTGCGAACTGTTCCTATTTAAAATATAGGGGGTATAAGGACTGCTATGGGTGAGGGGTGATGGTGCTGGGAAAGAGGTGCAAGGTCAGAGGCAGAACCAGTGGTGGTGCTAGGGGTCACCAGCCAAAATCTTGCCTAGGGCATCATATTGGTTAGGGCCGGCTCTGACTGAAAAGCATTGCTAGACCTTGTGTGAAATGATAATGTCGATATTACCTTAAAACACAAAGCTATACCTTTACCATGGAGCCACTGCGGCCGCTAGACTTAATACTCACGCTACGTACTTCGTACGCTATTTGCGTACAGAGTCCCGCACCGTGTACGTACTTTGCGTACAAACGCCGCGCTGGGGGTACAAAGTACACACAGCGCGTACACACTCAATTGATATACTTTAAACCTTATTAGTAATACAATGCAATGATATGATTACACTTTAAACCTTATGCAGCAAAGCACTGCAATGATGTTACACCTTAAACCTTATGCAGCGCTGACGGTACAAAGTACCCGCAGCGCGTATACACCTTATCAATACACTTTTAAACCTTATACAGTTAGGTAATGTAATACACTTTAAACCTTAGCAGGGACATGAGGACACAACACCGTTTGTAGTTAACCGCTGGGTTCTAACGCCACAGTGGATTAATTGAAAGGGGATTACAGTACAAGTTATACACTACAAGGCTAACAATATAAATCTACAACAGAATAATGGCTACAGTCAATGTACATATGTGAGAATGTTCGCTTGCGTAACCTGGACCAGTCCTCCGCTCATCAGGTAGATAGCGTTCAGAGTCTTCTGACCAGCCAGGCAGCAACAGGCTTTTTATACACAACTTCCATATACAATACAATGGTCACTGTAATCCCTTTGTCTATTGGACACAGAGATGCATCTTTACATTACAGGAGATGTCATAGGTTGATTTGAAAAGTTGGGCGATGTCTTTCCTAACTGCTCTTGTGGGTGGTCTCCACTGGATTCCCGCCGCATGCATAATATACAGTAAATACAGTTTATATCTATATTCTACTTTTGCACATAACTATACGCAGGAACATGCGATCTTTCTCTAACCAACACCGGAAAGGTGAATCCCTTAGTCCTGGAATCATTTAAACTGTTGATACTTGCTGATGTGGTGCAGGGGGGCTATGTGTACAATGTGAACTATTTGGGTTAAATATGTAATGTTCTGATAACCCTCTATGCGCTCACAAACTCCGCCGTAAATACCCGTACCACGCGCAGGACCGCGGGAGCGACCATACGCAAATTGCGGATATGTGCACGCATGGCGGAACAAGTGCACGCGCAGCGGGCATGTGTGTGTGGTTAGTACATGATGTGTGCATTACAATATTTTTCGACTTTGACAGAAACGACATCGTTCGTTGTAATAGTACGACGCGTGTGCGCATTGCGCTGCATACGCATGCGCAGAAGTGCCACTTTTTTGCCTGATCGCAGCGCAGCAAACGAAATCTGCTAGCGAACAACTCGGAATGACCCCCATTGTCCATGAAGTAGACCCTAGATGCTCCGGCTTCTGCCGCTTGCACTGCATGCACATCCATGGGATACTGATGTGGTGCTTATCCTCAGGTGTCTGCTGCCTCCCTGTCGTACAGTTACGGAAGAGCTCATATATTATTATCCTTGTTACACTGGCTAAGCCAAAATATGGCAGCATCGGTCCGTAAGCTGCTATCCAGGAATTATGGGGATAAGCAGGACCCTCCGCCAAACCTTATTTACTCTTACACAGCTAGAAGAGTGCAGCTCTCCTCCTACAAATCATTATCTCCTTTTCATATGCAGAGTTATATCTTTGGGGCTTAGTATGATTTGCCAGCGTACGGGATGCCGGTAGTCAGAGTACCGACGCCCGCATCCTGATAGTGGAAATCCCCACAGGATGGAGGTAAGATTGTTCCTCCCTGTCCCCTAACCCCCCCTTCCAGCAGCCCATACCCTCCAACATTTTACACTTAAAAGCCGGTACAAATAAGGGAAGGGGGCGTGGCCGCTGGTAAAGGGGGCGTGGTCACGCCCCCTTTCCTATACTTTCAATGAAGATGCAGTAAGTCAAAAATCGGTACAAAGCCCTTTTTGGCCGGTACAGACCTTAAAAAAACGGTACTGTACCGGACAAAAAGGTACAGTTGGAGGGTATGGCAGCCTAACCCTAACCTCCCCCTTAGTGCCTAAACCTACCCCACCCCCACCCTGCAGCCTAACCCTAACCTCCCCCTTAGTGCCTAAACCTACCCCACCCCCACCCTGCAGCCTAACCCTAACCTCCCCCTTAGTGCCTAAACCTACCCCACCCCCACCCTGCAGCTTAACCCTAACCTCCCCCTTAGTGCCTAAACCTACCCCACCCCCACCCTGCAGCTTAACCCTAACCTCCCCCTTAGTGCCTAAACCTACCCCACCCCCACCCTGCAGCTTAACCCTAACCTCCCCCCGATTAGTGCCTAAACCTACCCCACCCCCAACCTGCAGCTTAACCCTAACCTTCCCCTTAGTGCCTAAACCTACCCCACCCCCGCCCTGCAGCCTATCCCTAACCTCCCCCTTAGTGCCTAAACCTACCCCACCCCACCCTGCGGCCTATCCCTAACCTCCCCCCGATTAGTGCTTAAACCTACCCCACCCCCACCCTGCAGCCTAACCCTAACCTCCCCCCGATTAGTGCCTAAACCTACCCCACCCTGCAGCCTAACCCTAACCTCCCCCTTAGGGCCTGAACCTACCCCACCCCCACCCTGCAGCCTAACCCTAACCTCCCCCTTAGTGCCTAAACCTACCCCACCCCCCCACCCTGCAGCCTAACCCTAACCTCCCCCTTAGTGCCTAAACCTACCCCACCCCACCCTGCAGCCTAACCCTAACCTCCCCCCGATTATTGCCTAACCTACCCTACCCCCACCCTGCAGCCTAACCCTAGCCCTCAACCCTTAGTGCCTAAACATAACCTCCCCACCTGGTGGTACCAAAACCTACCAACCTTCCCCCGGTCCTAACACTAACCCGTTGGCTATAGTTACGGCCGGGATGCTGGCTGTCGGGATTCTGACGCTGGCATTCCAGTCGCTGGGATCCTGACAGCCGCCATCTTAACCACATCCCTATCTGATTGCCGGTGTAATATGCAGTATGTGACGCCCTGTGTAATACACTGACCTTTATCTGATTGCCGGTGTAATATGCAGTGCAATATCTGACGCCCTGTGTAATACACAGACCTTTATCTGATGTCCTATGTAATATGCAGTGCAATATCTGATGTCCTGTGTAATATGCAGTGCAATATCTGACGCCATGTGTAATACACAGACCTTTAGCTGATTGCTGGTGTAATATGCAGTGCAATATCTGATGTCCTGTGTAATATGCAGTGCAATATCTGACGCCCTGTGTAAAACACAGACCTTTATCTGATTGCCGGTGTAATATGCAGTGCAATATCTGATGTCCTGTGTAATATGCAGTGCAATATCTGATGCCCTGTGTAATATGCAGTGCAATATCTGATGCCCTGTGTAATATGCAGTGCAATATCTGATGTCCTGTGTAATATGCAGTGCAATATCTGATGCCCTGTGTAATATGCAGTGCAATATCTGATGTCCTGTGTAATATGCAGTGCAATATCTGATGCCCTGTGTAATATGCAGTGCAATATCTGATGTCCTGTGCAATATGTAGTGCAATATCTGATGTCCTGTGTAATACACAGACCTTTATCTAATTGCCGGTGTAATATGTAGTGCAATATCTGATGCCCTGTGTAATACACAGACCTTTATCTGATTGCCGGCGTAATATGTAGTGCAATATCTGATGCCCTGTGTAATACACAGACCTTTATCTGATTGCCGGTGTAATATGCAGTGCAATATCTGATGTCCTGTGTAATATGCAGTGCAATATCTGATGTCCTGTGTAATATGCAGTGCAATATCTGATGCCCTGTGTAATATGCAGTGCAATATCTGATGCCCTGTGTAATATGCAGTGCAATACCTGATGCCCTGTGTAATATGCAGTGCAATATATGATGCCCTGTGTTATATGCAGTGCAATATCTGACGCCCTGTGTAATACACAGACCTTTATCTGATTGCCGGTGTAATATGCAGTGCAATATCTGATGTCCTGTGTAATATGCAGTGCACTATCTGATGTCCTATGTAATATGCAGTGCAATATCTGATGCCCTGTGTAATATGCAGTGCAATATATGATGCCCTGTGTTATATGCAGTGCAATATCTGATGCCCTGTGTAATATGCAGTGCAATATCTGATGCCCTGTGTAATATGCAGTGCAATACCTGATGCCCTGTGTAATATGCAGTGCAATATCTGATGTCCTGTGTAATATGCAGTGCAATATCTGACGCCCTGTGTAATACACAGACCTTTATTTGATTGCCGGTGTAATATGCAGTGCAATATCTGATGTCCTGTGTAATATGCAGTGCAATATCTGATGCCCTGTGTAATATGCAGTGCAATATCTGATGTCCTGTGTAATATGCAGTGCAATATCTGATGCCCTGTGTAATATGCAGTGCAATATCTGATGTCCTGTGCAATATGTAGTGCAATATCTGATGTCCTGTGTAATACACAGACCTTTATCTAATTGCCGGTGTAATATGTAGTGCAATATCTGATGCCCTGTGTAATACACAGACCTTTATCTGATTGCCGGCGTAATATGTAGTGCAATATCTGATGTCCTGTGTAATATGCAGTGCAATATCTGATGTCCTGTGTAATATGCAGTGCAATATCTGATGCCCTGTGTAATATGCAGTGCAATATCTGATGCCCTGTGTAATATGCAGTGCAATACCTGATGCCCTGTGTAATATGCAGTGCAATATATGATGCCCTGTGTTATATGCAGTGCAATATCTGACGCCCTGTGTAATACACAGACCTTTATCTGATTGCCGGTGTAATATGCAGTGCAATATCTGATGTCCTGTGTAATATGCAGTGCACTATCTGATGTCCTGTGTAATATGCAGTGCAATATCTGATGCCCTGTGTAATATGCAGTGCAATATCTGATGCCCTGTGTAATATACAGTGCAATACCTGATGCCCTGTGTAATATGCAGTGCAATATATGATGCCCTGTGTAATATGCAGTGCAATATCTGACGCCCTGGGTAATACACAGCCCTTTATCTGATTGCCGTGTAATATGCAGTGCAATATCTGATGTCCTGTGTAATATGCAGTGCACTATCTGATGCCCTGTGTAATATGCAGTGCAATACCTGATGCCCTGTGTAATATGCAGTGCAATACCTGATGCCCTGTGTAATATGCAGTGCAATATATGATGCCCTGTGTAATATGCAGTGCAATATCTGATGCCCTGTGTAATACACAGCCCTTTATCTGATTGCCGTGTAATATGCAGTGCAATATCTGATGTCCTGTGTAATATGCAGTGCAATATCTGATGCCCTGTGTAATATGCAGTGCAATATCTGATGTCCTGTGTAATATGCAGTGCAATATCTGATGTCCTGTGTAATATGCAGTGCAATATCTGATGCCCTGTGTAATATGCAGTGCAATATCTGACGCCCTGTGTAATAGTGATGTGCACCGGAAATTTTTCGGGTTTTGTCGTGTTTTGGTTTTGGATTCGGTTCCGCGGCCGTGTTTTGGATTCGGATGCGTTTTAGCAAAACCTCCCTGAAAATTTTTTGTCGGATTTGGGTGTGTTTTGGATTCGGGTGTTTTTTTTTACAAAAAACTCTCAAAAACAGCTTAAATCATAGAATTTGGGGGTCATTTTGATCCCATAGTATTATTAACCTCAATAACCATAATTTCCACTCATTTTCAGTCTATTCTGAACACCTCACACCTCACAATATTATTTTTAGTCCTAAAATTTGCACCGAGGTCGCTGGATGACTAAGCTAAGCGACCCAAGTGGCCGACACAAACACCTGGCGCATCTAGGAGTGGCACTGCAGTGTCAGACAGGATGGCACTTCAAAAAAATAGTCCCCAAACAGCACATGATGCAAAGAAAAAAAGAGGTGCACCAAGGTGGCTGAATGGCTAAGCTAAGCGACACAAGTGGCCGACACAAACACCTGGCCCATCTAGGAGTGGCACTGCAGTGTCAGGCAGGATGGCACTTAAAAAAAATTGTCCCCAAACAGCACATGATGCAAAGAAAAAAAGAGGCGCAATGAGGTAGCTGTGTGACTAAGCTAAGCAACCCAAGTGGCCGACACAAACACCTGGCCCATCTAGGAGTGGCACTGCAGTGTCAGGCAGGATGGCACTTAAAAAAAATAGTCCCCAAACAGCACATGATGCAAAGAAAAAAACAGGCGAAATGAGGTAGCTGTGTGACTAAGCTAAGCGACCCAAGTGGCCGACACAAACACCAGGCCCATCTAGGAGTGGCACTGCAGTGTCAGACAGGATGGCACTTCAAAAAAATAGTCCCCAAACAGCACATGATGCAAAGAAAAAAAGAGGTGCACAGAGGTCGCTGGATGGCTAAGCTAAGCGACACAAGTGGCCGACACAAACACTTGGCCCATCTAGGAGTGGCACTGCAGTGTCAGGCAGGATGGCACTTCAAAAAAATAGTCCCCAAACAGCACATGATGCAAAGAAAAAAAGAGGTGCACTAAGGTCGCTGGATGGCTAAGCTAAGCGACACAAGTGGCCGACACAAACACCTGGCCCATCTAGGAGTGGCACTGCAGTGTCAGGCAGGATGGCACTTCAAAAAAATAGTCCCCAAACAGCAGATGCTGCAAAGAAAAAAAGAGGCGCAATGAGGTAGCTGTGTGACTAAGCTAAGCGACCCAAGTGGCCGACACAAACACCGGGCCCATCTAGGAGTGGCACTGCAGTGTCAGGCAGGATGGCACTTAAAAAAAAATAGTCCCCAAACAGCACATGATGCAATGAAAAAAAGAGGCGCAATGAGGTAGCTGTGTGACTAAGCTAAGCGACCCAAGTGGCCGACACAAACACCTGGCCCATCTAGGAGTGGCACTGCAGTGTCAGACAGGATGGCACTATAAAAAAATAGTCCCCAAACAGCACATGATGCAAAGAAAAAAAGAGGTGCACAGAGGTCGCTGGATGGCTAAGCTAAGCGACACAAGTGGCCGACACAAACACCTGGCCCATCTAGGAGTGGCACTGCAGTGTCAGGCAGGATGGCACTTCAAAAAAATAGTCCCCAAACAGCACATGATGCAAAGAAAAAAAGAGGCGCAATGAGGTAGCTGTGTGACTAAGCTAAGCGACCCAAGTGGCCGACACAAACACCTGGCCCATCTAGGAGTGGCACTGCAGTTTTCTAGCGAGAGGATAAGTGCTTCCATCCTCATGTGAAGCTGAACCACTAGCCATGAACATAGGCCAGAGCCTCAGCCGTTCCTTGCCACTCCGTGTCGTAAATGGCATATTGGCAAGTTTACGCTTCTCCTCAGACGCTTTTAATTTTGATTTTTGGGTCATTTTACTGAACTTTTGTGTTTTGGATTTTACATGCTCTCTACTATGACATTGGGCATCGGCCTTGGCAGACGACGTTGATGGCATTTCATCGTCTCGGCCATGACTAGTGGCAGCAGCTTCAGCACGAGGTGGAAGTGGATCTTGATCTTTCCCTATTTTACCCTCCACATTTTTGTTCTCCATTTTTTAATGTGTGGAATTATATGCCAGTATCAATAGCAATGGCCTACTACTATATATACTGCGCACAACCAAAATGCACCACAGGTATGGATGGATAGTATACTTGACGACACAGAGGTAGGTAGAGCAGTGGCCTTCTGTACCGTACTCCTATATATTATATAGAGATGAGCGGGTTCGGTTCCTCTGAATCCGAACCCGCCCGAACTTCAGGTTTTTTACACGGGTCCGAGCAGGCTCGGATCTTCCCGCCTTGCTCGGCTAACCCGAGCGCGCCCGAACGTCATCATCACGCTGTCGGATTCTCGCGAGACTCGGATTCTATATAAGGAGCCGCGCGTCGCCGCCATTTTCACACGTGCATTGAGAGTCATAGGGAGAGGACGTGGCTGGCGTCCTCTCCGTTTAGAGAAGAGAGAGACACAGTATTTTGGGGAGCATTATTAGGAGGAGTACTACTATACTGTATACTACTATACTACTTGCTGCTGAAGTGATATTTTATACTAGATTAGATAATAGATAGTGTGACTGTAAGTGTATTATCTGACTTGTGGGGGAGACACTGACAGTGGGGAGCAGTTAGAGTCTGAGAGCAGGACTCAGGAGTACATATAACGTACAGTGCACACTTTTGCTGCCAGAGTCAGTGCCACACTGCCATTGTTGTGACCACACTGACCACCAGTATAATAATATATTTTGTGATTGTCTGCTTAGGCCTCGGAGTACTAGTTGCAAGTTGCAACGTGACCTGAAGTGACCACCAGTTTAATAATCAATCACCACCAGTTTAATATATATATATATATATATATATATATATATATATATATATATAATTGTATATAATATATATATATATATATATATAATATTGTATACCACCTACCCGTGTTTTTTTTTTTTTTTTCATTCTTCTTTATACATACTACTATAGTAGCTTACTGTAGCAGTCTGCGGTGCTGTGCTGACCTGACAGTGTCCAGCAGGTCCGTCATCAGTCATTACATAATAAATATATATAGTACCTGTCCGGCTGCAGTACTAGTGATATTATATTGATTTCATCTCATTATCAATAATTTATCATCCAGTCTAGACTCTATATTAGCAGCAGACACAGTACGTTAGTCCACGGCTGTAGCTACCTCTGTGTCGGCACTCGGCAGTCCATCCATAATTGTATACCACCTACCCGTGGTTTTTTTTTTTTCTTTCTTCTTTGTACATACTACTATAGAGTATAGTAGCTTACTGTAGCAGTCTGCGGTGCTGCTGAGCTGACAGTGTCCAGCAGGTCCGTCATCAGTCATCATTACCTAATAAATATATTATCTACCTGTCCGGCTGCAGTACTAGTGATATTATATATACATACATATATATATATATTGATTTCATCTCATTATCAATCATCCAGTCTATATTAGCAGCAGACACAGTACGTTAGTCCACGGCTGTAGCTACCTCTGTGTCGGCACTCGGCAGTCCATCCATAATTGTATACCACCTACCCGTGGTTTTTTTTTTTTCTTTCTTCTTTGTACATACTACTATAGTATAGTAGCTTACTGTAGCAGTCTGCGGTGCTGCTGAGCTGACAGTGTCCAGCAGGTCCGTCATCAGTCATCATTACCTAATAAATATATTATCTACCTGTCCGGCTGCAGTACTAGTGATATTATATATACATACATATATATATATATATATTGATTTCATCTCATTATCAATCATCCAGTCTATATTAGCAGCAGACACAGTACGTTAGTCCACGGCTGTAGCTACCTCTGTGTCGGCACTCGGCAGTCCATCCATAATTGTATACCACCTACCCGTGGTTTTTTTTTTTCTTTCTTCTTTGTACATACTACTATAGTATACTAGCTTACTGTAGCAGTCTGCGGTGCTGCTGAGCTGACAGTGTCCAGCAGGTCCGTCATCAGTCATCATTACCTAATAAATATATTATCTACCTGTCCGGCTGCAGTACTAGTGATATTATATATACATACATATATATATATTGATTTCATCTCATTATCAATCATCCAGTCTATATTAGCAGCAGACACAGTACGTTAGTCCACGGCTGTAGCTACCTCTGTGTCGGCACTCGGCAGTCCATCCATAATTGTATACCACCTACCCGTGTTTTTTTTTTCTTTCTTCTTTGTACATACTACTAGTATAGTATAGTAGCTTACTGTAGCAGTCTGCGGTGCTGCTGAGCTGACAGTGTCCAGCAGGTCCGTCATCAGTCATCATTACCTAATAAATATATTATCTACCTGTCCGGCTGCAGTACTAGTGATATTATATATACATACATATATATATATTGATTTCATCTCATTATCAATCATCCAGTCTATATTAGCAGCAGACACAGTACGTTAGTCCACGGCTGTAGCTACCTCTGTGTCGGCACTCGGCAGTCCATCCATAATTGTATACCACCTACCCGTGGTTTTTTTTTTCTTTCTTCTTTGTACATACTACTAGTATAGTATAGTAGCTTACTGTAGCAGTCTGCGGTGCTGCTGAGCTGACAGTGTCCAGCAGGTCCGTCATCAGTCATCATTACCTAATAAATATATTATCTACCTGTCCGGCTGCAGTACTAGTGATATTATATATACATACATATATATATATATATTGATTTCATCTCATTATCAATCATCCAGTCTATATTAGCAGCAGACACAGTACGTTAGTCCACGGCTGTAGCTACCTCTGTGTCGGCACTCGGCAGTCCATCCATAATTGTATACCACCTACCCGTGGTTTTTTTTTTTTCTTTCTTCTTTGTACATACTACTAGTATAGTATAGTAGCTTACTGTAGCAGTCTGCGGTGCTGCTGAGCTGACGGTGTCCAGCAGGTCCGTCATCAGTCATCATTACCTAATAAATATATTATCTACCTGTCCGGCTGCAGTACTAGTGATATTATATATACATACATATATATATATTGATTTCATCTCATTATCAATCATCCAGTCTATATTAGCAGCAGACACAGTACGTTAGTTCACGGCTGTAGCTACCTCTGTGTCGGCACTCGGCAGTCCATCCATAATTGTATACCACCTACCCGTGGTTTTTTTTTTCTTTCTTCTTTGTACATACTACTATAGTATAGTAGCTTACTGTAGCAGTCTGCGGTGCTGCTGAGCTGACAGTGTCCAGCAGGTCCGTCATCAGTCATCATTACCTAATAAATATATTATCTACCTGTCCGGCTGCAGTACTAGTGATATTATATATACATACATATATATATATTGATTTCATCTCATTATCATCCAGTCTATATTAGCAGCAGACACAGTACGGTAGTCCACGGCTGTAGCTACCTCTGTGTCGGCACTCGGCAGTCCATCCATAAGTATACTAGTATCCATCCATCTCCATTGTTTACCTGAGGTGCCTTTTAGTTGTGCCTATTAAAATATGGAGAACAAAAATGTTGAGGTTCCAAAATTAGGGAAAGATCAAGATCCACTTCCACCTCGTGCTGAAGCTGCTGCCACTAGTCATGGCCGAGACGATGAAATGCCAGCAACGTCGTCTGCCAAGGCCGATGCCCAATGTCATAGTACAGAGCATGTCAAATCCAAAACACCAAATATCAGTAAAAAAAGGACTCCAAAACCTAAAATAAAATTGTCGGAGGAGAAGCGTAAACTTGCCAATATGCCATTTACCACACGGAGTGGCAAGGAACGGCTGAGGCCCTGGCCTATGTTCATGGCTAGTGGTTCAGCTTCACATGAGGATGGAAGCACTCAGCCTCTCGCTAGAAAACTGAAAAGACTCAAGCTGGCAAAAGCACCGCAAAGAACTGTGCATTCTTCGAAATCCCAAATCCACAAGGAGAGTCCAATTGTGTCGGTTGCGATGCCTGACCTTCCCAACACTGGACGTGAAGAGCATGCGCCTTCCACCATTTGCACGCCCCCTGCAAGTGCTGGAAGGAGCACCCGCAGTCCAGTTCCTGATAGTCAGATTGAAGATGTCAGTGTTGAAGTACACCAGGATGAGGAGGATATGGGTGTTGCTGGCGCTGGGGAGGAAATTGACCAGGAGGATTCTGATGGTGAGGTGGTTTGTTTAAGTCAGGCACCCAGGGAGACACCTGTTGTCCGTGGGAGGAATATGGCCGTTGACATGCCTGGTGAAAATACCAAAAAAATCAGCTCTTCAGTGTGGAGGTATTTCAACAGAAAAGCGGACAACAGGTGTCAAGCCGTGTGTTGCCTTTGTCAAGCTGTAATAAGTAGGGGTAAGGACGTTAACCACCTCGGAACATCCTCCCTTATACGTCACCTGCAGCGCATTCATAATAAGTCAGTGACAAGTTCAAAAACTTTGGGCGACAGCGGAAGCAGTCCACTGACCAGTAAATCCCTTACTCTTGTAACCAAGCTCACGCAAACCACCCCACCAACTCCCTCAGTGTCAATTTCCTCCTTCCCCAGGAATGCCAATAGTCCTGCAGGCCATGTCACTGGCAATTCTGACGAGTCCTCTCCTGCCTGGGATTCCTCCGATGCATCCTTGCGTGTAACGCCTACTGCTGCTGGCGCTGCTGTTGTTGCTGCTGGGAGTCGATGGTCATCCCAGAGGGGAAGTCGGAAGACCACTTGTACTACTTCCAGTAAGCAATTGACTGTCCAACAGTCCTTTGCGAGGAAGATGAAATATCACAGCAGTCATCCTGCTGCAAAGCGGATAACTGAGGCCTTGACAACTATGTTGGTGTTAGACGTGCGTCCGGTATCCGCCGTTAGTTCACAGGGAACTAGACAATTTATTGAGGCAGTGTGCCCCCGTTACCAAATACCATCTAGATTCCACTTCTCTAGGCAGGCGATACCGAGAATGTACACGGACGTCAGAAAAAGACTCACCAGTGTCCTAAAAAATGCAGTTGTACCCAATGTCCACTTAACCACGGACATGTGGACAAGTGGAGCAGGGCAGGGTCAGGACTATATGACTGTGACAGCCCACTGGGTAGATGTATGGACTCCCGCCGCAAGAACAGCAGCGGCGGCACCAGTAGCAGCATCTCGCAAACGCCAACTCTTTCCTAGGCAGGCTACGCTTTGTATCACCGCTTTCCAGAATACGCACACAGCTGAAAACCTCTTACGGCAACTGAGGAAGATCATCGCGGAATGGCTTACCCCAATTGGACTCTCCTGTGGATTTGTGGCATCGGACAACGCCAGCAATATTGTGTGTGCATTAAATATGGGCAAATTCCAGCACGTCCCATGTTTTGCACATACCTTGAATTTGGTGGTGCAGAATTTTTAAAATAACGACAGGGGCGTGCAAGAGATGCTGTCGGTGGCCAGAAGAATTGCGGGACACTTTCGGCGTACAGGCACCACGTACAGAAGACTGGAGCACCACCAAAAACTACTGAACCTGCCCTGCCATCATCTGAAGCAAGAAGTGGTAACGAGGTGGAATTCAACCCTCTATATGCTTCAGAGGTTGGAGGAGCAGCAAAAGGCCATTCAAGCCTATACAATTGAGCACGATATAGGAGGTGGAATGCACCTGTCTCAAGCGCAGTGGAGAATGATTTCAACGTTGTGCAAGGTTCTGATGCCCTTTGAACTTGCCACACGTGAAGTCAGTTCAGACACTGCCAGCCTGAGTCAGGTCATTCCCCTCATCAGGCTTTTGCAGAAGAAGCTGGAGACATTGAAGGAGGAGCTAACACGGAGCGATTCCGCTAGGCATGTGGGACTTGTGGATGGAGCCCTTAATTCGCTTAACAAGGATTCACGGGTGGTCAATCTGTTGAAATCAGAGCACTACATTTTGGCCACCGTGCTCGATCCTAGATTTAAAGCCTACCTTGGATCTCTCTTTCCGGCAGACACAAGTCTGCTGGGGTTGAAAGACCTGCTGGTGACAAAATTGTCAAGTCAAGCGGAACGCGACCTGTCAACATCTCCTCCTTCACATTCTCCCGCAACTGGGGGTGCGAGGAAAAGGCTCAGAATTCCGAGCCCACCCGCTGGCGGTGATGCAGGGCAGTCTGGAGCGACTGCTGATGCTGACATCTGGTCCGGACTGAAGGACCTGACAACGATTACGGACATGTCGTCTACTGTCACTGCATATAATTCTCTCACCATTGAAAGAATGGTGGAGGATTATATGAGTGACCGCATCCAAGTAGGCACGTCACACAGTCCGTACTTATACTGGCAGGAAAAAGAGGCAATTTGGAGGCCCTTGCACAAACTGGCTTTATTCTACCTAAGTTGCCCTCCCACAAGTGTGTACTCCGAAAGAGTGTTTAGTGCCGCCGCTCACCTTGTCAGCAATCGGCGTACGAGGTTACATCCAGAAAATGTGGAGCAATTGCCTCCACAAAGTACACAGGGAGCTGAGATGGTGGATTCCAGTGGGGACGAATTGATAATCTGTGAGGAGGGGGATGTACACGGTGATATATCGGAGGATGATGATGAGGTGGACATCTTGCCTCTGTAGAGCCAGTTTGTGCAAGGAGAGATTAATTGCTTCTTTTTTGGTGGGGGTCCAAACCAACCCGTCATTTCAGTCACTGTCGTGTGGCAGACCCTGTCACTGAAATGATGGGTTGGTTAAAGTGTGCATGTCCTGTTTATACAACATAAGGGTGGGTGGGAGGGCCCAAGGACAATTCCATCTTGCACCTCTTTTTTCTTTAATTTTTCTTTGCGTCATGTGCTGTTTGTGGAATGTTTTTTGGAAGGGCCATCCTGCGTGACACTGCAGTGCCACTCCTAGATGGGCCCGGTGTTTGTGTCGGCCACTAGGGTCGCTTATCTTACTCACACAGCTACCTCATTGCGCCTCTTTTTTTCTTTGCGTCATGTGCTGTTTGGGGAGTGTTTTTTGGAAGGGCCATCCTGCGTGACACTGCAGTGCCACTCCTAGATGGGCACGGTGTTTGTGTCGGCTACTAGGGTCGCTTATCTTACTCACACAGCTACCTCATTGCGCCTCTTTTTTTCTTTGCGTCATGTGCTGTTTGGGGAGGGTTTTTTGGAAGGGCCATCCTGCGTGACACTGCAGTGCCACTCCTAGATGGGCACGGTGTTTGTGTCGGCCACTAGGATCGCTTATCTTACTCACACAGCTACCTCATTGCGCCTCTTTTTTTCTTTGCGTCATGTGCTGTTTGGGGAGGGTTTTTTGGAAGGGCCATCCTGCGTGACACTGCAGTGCCACTCCTAGATGGGCACGGTGTTTGTGTCGGCCACTAGGGTCGCTTATCTTACTCACACAGCTACCTCATTGCGCCTCTTTTTTTCTTTGCGTCAAGTGCTGTTTGGGGAGGGTTTTTTGGAAGGGCCATCCTGCGTGACACTGCAGTGCCACTCCTAGATGGGCACGGTGTTTGTGTCGGCCACTAGGGTCGCTTATCTTACTCACACAGCTACCTCATTGCGCCTCTTTTTTTCTTTGCGTCATGTGCTGTTTGGGGAGGGTTTTTTGGAAGGGCCATCCTGCGTGACACTGCAGTGACACTCCTAGATGGGCACGGTGTTTGTGTCGGCCACTAGGGTCGCTTATCTTACTCACACAGCTACCTCATTGCGCCTCTTTTTTTCTTTGCGTCATGTGCTGTTTGGGGAGGGTTTTTTGGAAGGGCCATCCTGCGTGACACTGCAGTGCCACTCCTAGATGGGCACGGTGTTTGTGTCGGCCACTAGGGTCGCTTATCTTACTCACACAGCTACCTCATTGCGCCTCTTTTTTTCTTTGCGTCATGTGCTGTTTGGGGAGTGTTTTTTGGAAGGGCCATCCTGCGTGACACTGCAGTGCCACTCCTAGATGGGCCCGGTGTTTGTGTCGGCCACTAGGGTCGCTTATCTTACTCACACAGCTACCTCATTGCGCCTCTTTTTTTCTTTGCGTCATGTGCTGTTTGGGGAGGGTTTTTTGGAAGGGCCATCCTGCGTGACACTGCAGTGCCACTCCTAGATGGGCCCGGTGTTTGTGTCGGCCACTAGGGTCGCTTATCTTACTCACACAGCTACCTCATTGCGCCTCTTTTTTTCTTTGCGTCATGTGCTGTTTGGGGAGTGTTTTTTGGAAGGGCCATCCTGCGTGACACTGCAGTGCCACTCCTAGATGGGCACGGTGTTTGTGTCGGCCACTAGGGTCGCTTAGCTTAGTCATCCAGCGACCTAGGTGCAAATTTTAGGGCTAAAAATAATATTGTGATGTGTGAGGTATTCAGAATAGACTGAAAATGAGTGGAAATTATGGTTTTTGAGGTTAATAATACTTTGGGATCAAAATGACCCCCAAATTCTATGATTTAAGCTGTTTTTTAGTGTGTTTTTTTTTTAAAAACACCCGAATCCAAAACACACCCGAATCCGACAAAAAAAATTCGGTGAGGTTTTGCCAAAACGCGGTCGAACCCAAAACACGGCCGCGGAACCGAACCCAAAACCAAAACACAAAACCCGAAAAATTTCAAGTGCACATCTCTAATATTATATACTGGTGGTCAGCAAAATTATGCACTGTACTCCTACTATATACTACAATGCAGCACAGATATGGAGCGTTTTTCAGGCAGAGAACGTATAATACTGGTGGTCACTGGTCAGCAAAACTCTGCACTGTACTCCTCCTATATAATATACTGGTGGTCCCCAGTACCCAAAATAAAGCAGTGTGAGCACAGATATATGCAGCACACTGAGCACAGATATGGAGCGTTTTTCAGGCAGACAATGTATAATACTGGTGGTCACTGGTCAGCAAAACTCTGCACTGTACTCCTCCTATATAATATACTGGTGGTCCCCAGTCCCCACAATAAAGCAGTGTGAGCACAGATATATGCAGCACACTGAGCACAGATATGGAGCGTTTTTCAGGCAGACAACGTATAATACTGGTGGTCACTGGTCAGCAAAACTCTGCACTGTACTCCTCCTATATAATATACTGCTGGTCCCCAGTACCCACAATAAAGCAGTGTGAGCACAGATATATGCAGCACACTGAGCACAGATATGGAGCGTTTTTCAGGCAGACAACGTATACTGGTGGTCACTGGTCAGCAAAATCTGCACTGTACTCCTCCTATATAATACTGCTGGTCCCCAGTCCCCACAATAAAGCAGTGTGAGCACAGATATATGCAGCACACTGAGCACAGATATGGAGCGTTTTTCAGGCAGAGAACGTATAATACTGGTGGCCACTGGTCAGCAAAACTCTGCACTGTACTCCTCCTATATAATATACTGGTGGTCCCCAGTCCCCACAATAAAGCAGTGTGAGCACAGATATATGCAGCACACTGAGCACAGATATGGAGCGTTTTTCAAGCAGACAACGTATAATACTGGTGGTCACTGGTCAGCAAACTCTGCACTGTACTCCTCCTATATAATATACTGGTGGTCCCCAGTCCCCACAATAAAGCAGTGTGAGCACAGATATATGCAGCACACTGAGCACAGATATGGAGCGTTTTTCAGGCAGAGAACGTATAATACTGGTGGTCACTGGTCAGCAAAACTCTGCACTGTACTCCTCCTATATAATACTGCTGGTCCCCAGAATAAAGATATGCAGCCCCCTGAAACAAAGTGAGAGGACGCCAGCCACGTCCTCTCACTATCATTTCCAATGCACGAGTGAAAAATGGCGGCGATGCGCGGCTCCTTATATAGAATCCGAATCTCGTGAGAATCCGACAGCGGGATGATGACGTTCGGGCGCGCTCGGGTTAACCGAGCCATACGGGAGAATCCAAGTATGCCTCGGACCCGTGTAAAATGGGTGAAGTTCGGGGGGCTTCGGTTTCCGAGGAACCGAACCCGCTCATCTCTAGTAATATGCAGTGCAATATCTGATGCCCTGTGTAATATGCAGTGCAATATCTGATGCCCTGTGTAATATGCAGTGCAATATCTGATGATCCTGTGTAATATGCAGTGCAATATCTGATGCCCTTTGTAATATGCAGTGCAATATCTGACGCCCTGTGTAATACACAGACCTTTATCTGATTGCCGGTGTAATATGCTGTATGTGACGCCCCGTATGTAATACACAGACCTTTATCTGATGTCCTGTGTAATATGCAGTGCAATATCTGATGTCCTGTGTAATATGCAGTGCAATATCTGATGCCCTGTGTAATATGCAGTGCAATATCTGATGCCCTGTGTAATATGCAGTGCAATATCTGATGTCCTGTGTAATATGCAGTGCAATATCTGATGTCCTGTGTAATATGCAGTGCAATATCTGATGTCCTGTGTAATATGCAGTGCAATATCTCATGCCCTGTGTAATATGCAGTGCAATATCTGATGTCCTGTGTAATACACAGACCTTTATCTGATACACAGTGTAATAAATAGAGCCTAGTGTAATATGCACAGTCTTATCTGGTGCTCATTCTAATATACAGTCTAGTATACAAAGCTTTAGTGAACTGTGTAATAATAAATGTGACCCCACGTTTTGTCACGAGAGTCCTGAAAGGGGCAAACCCTCTGTGATGGGTGGGGGGCATGGTGCCACATTCTCATCCATATGAGACAAACATCTCCCCTCCGTCCACACTGTATGGATGAGTATGGAAGCCAGCTTACACGACGCTCCCCTGACACAGAACAGTCCCGCTCATTCGCTATGTCACCACCCAGAAACGCCCATTTCTCATATAGGGGCAGATGTACTAAGCCCCAGGGAGAGATAATTTGAGGCTAGAGTTCCAATAACATGTTTATTAGTGGAAATTTGCTTGTTGTCGGTGGGTACAAGCTGCCGCTGCCCCTCCATTTCACACTGCAAAGTGGCCGCCATAGCTTTCTCGGGGCTGCTATGCTGTTGGACTTACCAAGCTCCAGGATGCGCAGTTTCCAACGCCCCGGTATCTAATGACATCTAAAGATGGAGCTGTGCCTATGGGCTGCCTCACAGATCAGTTCGGAGCTGAGTAATACTCAGGTAATTTGTTGGTTGGTAGTGAGTACTTCTTACCAGATTTCGATGGCTTTCCCACCCGTCACATATTCTTCTATTCCCCAGTGGAGTAATAAATGGTCAACTTCAATTCAGACTATCCAACTATCTAACGGAAATATTCCAGCTGGAATTTCACCTTTATTGTCACTTCTCTTTTGCTGGATCTCAGGTAAGTGTGTAATACCTCACAAAACACTTCCACCAATGACATTAACCTACAGCGCAATACGTTACACTTATGGCTTGAATGTTAAATTAAGATAAACAAAATATCCAGATGATAACGTTCCCTCAGTTGTACAATAACGACCAGCGCACATATAAATGCAGTCACAGATATGATAACGTTCCCTCAGTTGTACAATAACGACCAGCGCACATATAAATGCAGTCACAGATATGATAACGTTCCCTCAGTTGTACAATAACGACCAGCGCACATATAAATGCAGTCACAGATATAATAACGTTTCCTCAGTTGTACAATAACGACCAGCACACACATAAATGCAGTCACAGATATGATAACGTTCCCTCAGTTGTACAATAACGACCAGCGCACATATAAATGCAGTCACAGATATAATAACGTTTCCTCAGTTGTACAATAACGACCAGCGCACATATAAATGCAGTCACAGATATAATAACGTTTCCTCAGTTGTACAATAACGACCAGCGCACATATAAATGCAGTCACAGATATAATAACGTTTCCTCAGTTGTACAATAACGACCAGCGCACATATAAATGCAGTCACAGATATAATAACGTTTCCTCAGTTGTACAATAACGACCAGCGCACACATAAATGCAGTCACAGATATAATAACGTTTCCTCAGTTGTACAATAACGACCAGCACACACATAAATGCAGTCACAGATATGATAACGTTCCCTCAGTTGTACAATAACGACCAGCGCACACATAAATGCAGTCACATATATGATAACGTTCCCTCAGTTGTACAATAACGACCAGCACACACATAAATGCAGTCACAGATATGATAACGTTCCCTCAGTTGTACAATAACGACCAGCGCACACATAAATGCAGTCACATATATGATAACGTTCCCCAGTGGTGCAAGTAGAAAAAATGTCTTACGGGTACTGTGTGCGCGCGCCGAAGGCGCGCGCGCCAAAAAATGGGTGTGGCCAAATGTCACATGGGGCGTGGCCAATGAAAATGGGGGCGTGATACACATATGGGGGAGGGGCAGATACACGTATGACCCCAATAGTGTCAGATACACGTTGCCCCACAGTGCTAGATATACATTGCCTCACAGTGCCAGATACATATAACCCCACAGTAACAGATACACATTGCCCCACAGTGCCAGATACACATTGCCCCACAGTGCCAGATACAGAAATGCCCCCAGAGTGCCATACATTGCCTCACAGTGTCAGATACACATTGCCCCACAGTGCTAGATACACAAATGCCCCCACTGTGTCAGATATACATTGCCCCCCGTCAGTGCCAGATTAAGGACCACATGGGCCTGGAGCTGAAATTTATGAAGGGCCTATTGTGTACCGCCGCAGGGGTTGTGACCAGCAACAGTGGGTTTGTGACTCATGCAGGGCCTGCCACACATTGGCCCTCATTTCGAGTTGTTTGCTCGCTAGCAGTTTTTAGCAGCCGTGCAAATGCTAAGCCGCCACCCTCTGTGAGTGTATATTAGCTTAGCAGAAGTGTGAACGAAAGGATCGCAGAGCGGCAACAAAAAAAGATTGTGCAGTTTCTGAGCAGCTCCAGACCTACTCAGCGCTTGCGATCACTTCAGACTATTTAGTTCCTGTTTTGACGTCACAAACACACCCTGCGTATGCCCAGACACGCCTGCGTTACCCCAGGCACGCCTACGTTTGTATCTGACACGCCTGTGTTTTTCCACACACTCCCCGAAAACAGTCAGTTACCACCCAGAAACACCCACTTCCTGTCAATCACTCTGCGGTCAGCAGTGCGACTGAAAAGCGTCGCTAGACCTTGTGTGAAACTACATCGGCTGTTGTGAAAGTACGTCGCACATGCGCATTGCGGCCCTTACACATGAGCAGAAGTGCCGCTTTTTTGACTAAACGCTGCGCTGCGACCAAAAACAGCTAGCAAACAACTCGGAATGACCACCATTGTTCTTTGCCTGAGTCAAAGCCATCCTGGGTCCTAGTGGTTCATTTACTAAAGGTTCTAAAAATGAAAATTGGTGATGTTGCCCATAGTAACCATTCAAATTCTGACTATCGTTTCTCTAATGCATCCCAGATAAATGATAGTCAGAATCTGATTGGTTGCTATGGGCAACATCACCACTTTTCATTGCTAGAACCTTTAGTAAATGCCCCTAGTGTCTGCGTGCTGTAGCAGGTAAGCAGAGGCGCGGAATCACATTTGCTGATTACAGAGTATGGCACGTTTTAATTTTAAAGGCAACATTTTGGTTGCGACGCATCACTGCAGCTGTGTTGTGTATAATGATTTGTGCACTAAAGTGTGGTATTGTATTTATGGGATGCAGTCAGCATGTCAACAATTCCAATGTCAGAAGTTATGATGTCAACATTTTTGAAATGTCAGCATGGACTATGTCAGCTTCTGCAGAATATTGACATGTTCACAATGTGGGCATCAATGTTTCAGTCCCCTTCCGGACCATTTTCAAGACTGCCGATAATTAGTGCAGCCGATCTCAAGCCGACAAGTAAATGCCGGTACTCTCTGCTTTGAGAGCGGCTTGTGTGATTGTTGGTGGTCTTGAAATTGTTCCAGAACGGCATCAAAGCATTGACACTTTAGGTGAATATATAATTCATAGCCTTCGGTATCCGGTCTGTACGTCAGCCACACTTAGGTTGACAGTAATTAGGTCGACGTGCATTCGGTCGACATGGTCACTAGGTCGACATGGATAAAGGTCGACAAGAGGGTTTTTTTTTTAATTATTTTTTAAACTTTTTCATATGTTACGATCCACGTGGACTACGACTGGGAATAGTAACCCGTGCGGTAGCGGAGCGAGGCACCTTGTCAGCCATGCGAAGGGACACGGTGCACTAACTGGGGTTCCCGGTCACTTCACGAAGAAAACGATAGCAATTTTTTAATTAAAACTCATGTCGACCTTTTTCCATGTCGACCTAATGACCGCGTCTACCTATTTCGGGTGTCGACCTAGTCGCTGTCTACTAATAGTGGTCAACCTAAGTGTGGTCGACCCTATGATCCACACCCTAGCCCATGGGTCTTCAACCTGCGGCCCTCCAGCTGCTGTGGAACTATACATCCCAGCATGCCTTGCCTCAGTTTTAGCATGCCTTAATAGCAAAACTGTGGCAGGGAATGCTGGGATGTGTAGTTTCACAGCACCCAGAGGGCCGCAGGTTGAAGACACATGCTCTAGCCTTTACTACAGCATGTGATGCAGGTTATACATTTTTCTGGTGGTATTACACTTCCATTCTTTCTTCTCTCTCTCTCACTCTATATCTATCTATATCTATCTATATATACACGCTGTCAGGCCTGGTGCAAGCCGCTCAGCAGGGTCTGCAAAAGCAGGGAGGCGCCGGATGGGAGAGGCGCTCTCCTTGCTCTGTTTCTGTCGGCTGCTGCTGCGTCTATCACACTATGACAAATAGCGGCGCCAGCACCTTGAAGCGTGGCATCCAACACCCGGCAAAATCAACCCCCCCCCCCCTCTTCGGCTGAGTGTGAGGACAGTGACGATGAGGGGGAGCTAGAGGGAGGCCGAGGCAGGGGCTCTGAAGGGGGACTTACAGGGAGGGTGAAGGCAGGAACGCTGAGAGAGAGTTACAAGGAGGGTGAGGGCAGGGACGCTGAGGATGAGTTAGAGGGAGGGTGAGTGCAGGGACGCTGAGGGGGAGTTGGAGGGTGGGTGAGGGCAGGGACGCTAAGAGGGAGGGACGCTTAGAGGGAGGGTAAATTGAAATTAAAAATTAAACAAGAACAACTATGGGTCTCACATATGCCTTGCAGCAAAAGACTGTACACATTAATAACAAAACCCCATATTTGTATAAACATAGTCAACATGGCACCCCACAACTGCTTACACAGTACCTAGTAAACGGCTGAGACATACCCCCAGAAGATTTACAGGATTTTCTTCCAGTTTCCCATCCCATAGCAGGAGGTGCAGAGCCGACGGCAGGTAGTAAATGTCCATCTAACGAGAGTGATCAAACAGGGGGACGGGGCCAAATGCCAAAATCTTCCCAGTGAGGAGCTTTGGCCAATCCGCACCTAGGATGTTAACTGGTCCGTGCCTATTCTCCGGCACCTTTGCTCCAGGGCAGTGGGGATTGGGAGCCACATCCGGGAATACAGGCAGCTCCCAGGGCTGTAGTGTGCTGCTGCCGCTGTGCTGTCCGTGCTGTACGGTGCCCTGGGCCTGCTGCCCTGAGCGCCGACACTGGATGCTCATCATTTTCCGTGGGTGCTACCGGGCCCGAGCATCCACGGAATCGGCACCTATGCCCTACACACACACACACACACACACACACACACACACACACACACACACACACACACAGCCTGTCCCCCCCCCCAGTCCCTACACACACACACCCTGCCCCCCCCCCCAGTCCCCTACACACAGCCTGTGTCCCCCCCCCATCCCTACACACACACACACATACACAGCCTGTTTCCCCCCCATCCCTACACACACACACATACACAGCCTGTTTTCCCCCCCCATCCCTACACACACACACATACACAGCCTGTTTCCCCCCCCATCCCTACACACACACACATACACAGCCTGTTCCCCCCCCCATCCCTACACACACACACACACACACACACACACACACACACACACACACACACACACACACAGCCTGTTCCCCCCCCCATCCCTACACACACACACACACACACACACACACACACACACACACACACACATACACACACACCCTGCCCCCCAGTCCCTACACACACACACATACACAGCCTGTTTCCCCCCCATCCCTACACACACAGCCTGTTTCCCCCCCCATCCCTACACACACACATACACAGCCTGTTTCCCCCTCATCCCTACACACACACATACACAGCCTGTTTCCCCCCCCCATCCCTACACACACACACATACACAGCCTGTTTCCCCCCCCATCCCTACACACACACACATACACAGCCTGTTCCCCCCCCCATCCCTACACACACACACACACACACACACACACACACACACACACACACACACACATACATACACAGCCTGTCCCCCCCCCCATCCCTACACACACACATACACAGCCTGTCATCCCTACACACACGTACACAGCCTGTTCCCCCCAGTCCCTATACACACACAGTCCCCCCAGTCCCTACACACACACACACACACACACACACACACACACACACACACACACACACACACACACACACACACACACACACACACACACACACAGCCTGTTCCCCCAGTCCCTACACACACACACACACACAGTCTGTTCCCCCCCAGTATCTACACACACTCTGTTCACCCCCCCCAGTCCCTACACATACACAGCCTGTCCCCCTCCCCAGTCCCTTCATACACACATACACAGCTTGCTCCCCCTCCAGTCCATACACACACACAGCCTGTTCCCCCCAGCACCCCCCCCCCCTCCCTCCCCATACACACAAAGCCAGCCTACCCCCTCCAGGCACCATACGTATGCACACACACACACACACTGCTCGCCCCCCACCCAACCCGTTACTGAGCAAGCGGGGCACAGAAGAGGAAAGCAGGGGTGCATAAAGACAGACCAGGCACAGTAGGGGGCGTGGCCTAATAACGGGTCCGTGACCACGCCCCTTTGAGAGAAAAAATCCTAACATTCAGCAAGCAGCAGGAGCCGGCCTCGCCAGAGAAAGTCACCCGACTTCCAGGCAGGCAAGTCCGCTGCTGGCTGCTGCTGTCTTGAACTCTGGCTGGCGCTTGTGCCTTATCTCAAGGGGGCGGGACATCAGACGGCTACTGAACAGGAAAACATTGTTTTCCTGTTTCCATCTGCAGGGGATCCTGTGGGCCTATTTTGAAGAGGGGGCCTGGAGCTGCAGCTCCATCCGCCCCATTGTTAATCCGGCCCTGCCCCCCGTGCCAGATACAGAAATGCCCCTACAGTGACAGATATGCCCCCAGTGCCAGATATCCCCCAGTGCCAGGTATACATGCCTCCCCAGTGCCAGAAATCCCCCAGTGCCAGGTATACATGCCCCCCCCAGTGCCAGATATCCCCCAGTGCCAGGTATAACATGCCCCCCCAGTGCCAGATATCCCCCAGTGCCAGGTATAACATGCCCCCCCAGTGCCAGATATCCCCCAGTGCCAGGTATATATACCCCCCCCTGTGCCAGATATGCCCCCAGTGCCAGATGTCCCCCAGTGCCAGGTATAACATGCCCCCCCAGTGCCAGGTATATATGCCCCCCTGTGCCAGATATGCCCCCAGTGCCAGGTATACATGCCCCTCCAGTGCCAGGTATAACATGCCCCCCTCCCCTACTCACCGCTGCCGTTGCCGTTGCTGTTGCTGTCCTCCTGTGTCCTGTCTGTCATGTGAGGGAAGGAGAGTGCAGCCTGCGCCTCTCGTTCCCCTCAGTCTCCGGCGGGTGTCTGAGTTTAATTCAGCGCCGATCCGTGAGCCAATCAGAGCTCGCGGGTGCGAGCTCTGATTGGCTCACGGATCGGTGAGGGGAACGAGAGGCGCAGGCTGTACTCTCCTGCCTCTCCTGCCCTGCGTGTGCGGCGTGTGCGGCGGTGCGGCGTGGGGGAGGGAGGGAAGGAAGAGGAGCGGCGGCCCGTCGGTGTGGGTACGGCGTACCCACGGCTAAATTCTTACGGGTACGCCGTACCCACCCGTACCCGCCCACTTGCACCACTGAGTCGTTCCCTCAGTTGTACAATAACGACCAGCACACACATAAATGCAGTCACAGATATGATAACGTTCCCTCAGTTGTACAATAACGACCAGCGCACACATAAATGCAGTCACAGATATAATAACGTTTCCTCAGTTGTACAATAACGACCAGCACACACATAAATGCAGTCACAGATATAATAACGTTTCCTCAGTTGTACAATAACGACCAGCGCACACATAAATGCAGTCACAGATATAATAACGTTTCCTCAGTTGTACAATAACGACCAGCGCACACATAAATGCAGTCACAGATATGGGATCTACCACGGGATACACGCCTGATTTATTTTAGTAAATAGACCTCCAAGACCTAAGGGGACTATTTACTAAGCTTTGGATGGAGAAGGAGATAAAGTGGATGGAGATAAAGTACTCCTAATTGTCATTTTTCAAACACAGCCTGTGACAGGGCAGTTAGGAGCTGATTGGCTCATACTTTATCTCCACCCACTTTATCTCCATCCAAGGCTTAGTAAATAGACCCCTATGGGAGACATTTACTAAGCAGTGATAAGAGCGGAGAAGTGAGCCAGTGGAGAAGTTGCCCCATCAACCAATCAGCAGCTCTGTCATTTTATAGTATGCAAATTATAAATGTTACTTCAGTGCTAATTGGTTGCCATGGGCAACTTCTCCACTGTCTCACTTCTCTGCTCTTATCACTGCTTAGTAAATGTCCCCCTAAGTCTTTTATGCTTTATGAAGCCTGTATTATCCTGCACTGCATTACTGTGTCGCTGACATACTCTGTAATTGTAGTGTATAACAGAGGATGATGCTTTTAGGCAGTACCCTGATGCTGCTTTACAGAACTAGTCCAAACTGTGCTGTAAGACTTAACTTAATATAGTGTTCTTGCTCTTATACATATATACAGTGGGGAATTTCCCATTAGGCATGTGAGGCACGTGCCTAGGGGCAGCACCTGTTCGGGGGGCACTTGGATGCTTGTGTTTGTGCTGTCAGCCCAATCAGTACCAGTAACTGCAGAATATCTACACTGTACTATACCGTATGCCATCTTGATGGGAGTGTAAATGGGTAGGACATCCACATGTTGCCCCTGTAAGCTGTCCTACTTAGTAGTATATGTATACACAATTTAAATTTAGAGCTTTTCTTATTATTCTATTTGGCAATCATTAAATGAGAGCTTATAACCAATCAATAAAATAATAATATTAGGCAGGGGAGGCTGTTACTGTTGTGCCTAGGGACGCCTTCACCCCTGAATCCGCCGCTGCATATATGAGTGGCTGCAGGGCAGCAGTTTGCGTTTCCAACATGAAACTGTGCTGCTGCAATGCTGTATTAGGTGTATGGTAGTACACTCACAATCCACTGATCTGCTGTGGGTCCTGCTTTGTGGGAGGAAGAAGTCCATTCTGATTCCCGGCCATGGCTGCCGGTACCTGCACAGCAGCTGTGTCACAGAGACTCGCGGCTGAGGAGACTGCTGCTGTGAGGGCACAGCTGCTGCCTGTCACCTCTGCCCCGCCTCTCCTCCTCAGGGATGCTGCGTCCGTCCAGTGCGCTGTCAGTCACCGGGAAGGTGAGCTTAGGGCTGTCTCTCTCCTCAGTGACATCGACACGGGGCTCCACCTGCCACAGCCTCCTGTGCTCGGTCCCGTTGTCTGCACACCGGTCCTCTCTGAGAGAGCATTGCGGCTCCCACTTCAAGACCATTACTTCCACTCCCAATGGTCACTCAGACCTCTGATTTATAACCTCTGGCCAAGCTGCCGGATCTATCCTGTCCGCAACTGTCCTCTGTGGTGTCCTTACGCTGGGGGACATTTACTAAGAGTGGAGTTCTATTTAAGATGGAATGTTGCCCATAGCAACCAATCAGATTCTACTCATTTATCTAGTACCTTCTAGAAGATAATTTCTGAAATCTGATTGGTTGCTATGTGAACATCCCATGTTAAATAGAACTCCCATCTTAGTAAATTTACCCCTGCTGTCTGTGTCACATAATTGACCACTTAACCCTGTCACTGCTGTGAGGGCTGTGATTCCAGGCTCTACCAGCCATGAGGGACGTTTAGGTGGTGGCACAGTATAAGTTAATATACATTTTGTCATATACAGTAGGAGCCGGAATCCTCCGTACAGCCGATCAGGCATCATCACCTCTTGGGGCTGGTGCCCCGCCCCATCTGCGAGATGTCATGATATAATGCACCCAGGGGGCGGGCCCAGCAATGGGCGCACTGTCGCTCCGTTACGCCACTGTGTTTCTTTTTAAGTTGTAATTTTATTAATAAAAATGTAAGATATTGGAGCAGCAGCGGGGAGAGGAAGGAACCTGGATTTCAGTGCTGGGGCCCATAGCTGAGCTGGGAGATGTTCATGTCTCTTCACATATAAATATATAGTACTTTGTTCAGTGGATGTGAATTAAATTGAAGGCGATGCACTGTCATTGACTGATAAATACTGCATTCATTCAAGTCAACATGTCAAGCCCGAGTGCTAAGTGGAGCATGAAATGGTCTATATGAAAGCCCCTTACTCTTACATCAGTGTGTGCACCGTGACTACTGCAGTAGGAAGCATTGCAGCTGGGTGACGGGTACAGTAAGAGCTGCACTCACAACAATCTCCAGGTATGCAGGAAACTGACGATTCAAGAGTCACATATTCACCCGCTGAAGTGAATGGGGGTCACTTATTATTATTATTACTACCAGTTATTTATATAGCGCACACATATTGCGCAGCGCTTTACAGAGAATATTTTCCCATGCACATCAGTCCCTGCCCCAGTGGAGCAAATTATCCTACTAGTATATTTTTGGATTGTGGGAGGAAACCGGAGTACCCGGAGGAAACCCACGCAAGTACGGGGAGAATATACAAACTCCACACAGGTAGAGCCACGGTGGGAATCAAACCTCAGTGCTGTGAGGCAGTAATGCTGACCACTATACCATCCGTGCTGCCCACTTATGTAATTGTGTGCACTGCAGGAAGCAGTCAGGCCCTTGGTTCTATTTCCTAACACACTTTTATCTTTACTAAATGTATTAGTAGATTTTCAGTAATGTATTATATATTTTTAGTTATATCTATATCTCCTTCGTCCTAGAGGATGCTGGGGACTCCAAAAGGACCATGAGGTATAGACGGGATCCGCAGGAGACATGGGCACTTTAAGACTTTGAATGGGTGTGAACTGGCTCCTCCCTCTATGCCCCTCCTCCAGACCTCAGTTAGATTCTGTGCCCAGAGAGACTGGACACACACTAGGGGAGCTCTACTGAGTTTCTCTGGAAAAGACTTTTGTTAGGTTTATTATTTTCAGGGAGCACTGCTGGCTACAAGCTCCCTGCTTCGTGGGACTGAGGGGACTGAAGCAGACCTACTTCTGTGAGTTCAAAGGCTCTGCTTCTTAGGCTGCTGGACACCATTAGCTCATACTTTCCTACTCTCCCGGAAGCTGCAGGAGGCTCCCGTTTTTTGGGGTAGCCCCCCGCACCCCCGGAAGAGTGGGCAGGTCTCCCGCATCCTGCTCGCACCCTAGTGATGCGAGCAGGAAGGAGAGATAACCTCCCGCATTCGTGGGTGTGTCGGGTGGAGAAGGGGTTATAATGTCGCAAATCACGCCATTTTAGCGTCGCCCCCTTCCCGGTGCGGGGGGTGGGGTTTAGTGATGTCACAGGCATGCCCCGCCCCCCGAAGACACCTGCAGCGTCTCCTCTCTGGGCTTCTCCCGGAGAGGAGAAATACAATGTCGGTAAGTATGCATTAGCTCCAGAGTGTCTGATCACTTGGTGCGCCTAGCTGCTCGTTCCCAGAGCCGCGCCGCCGTCCCCCTCACAGAGCCTGAAGAGAGAAGCCGGGTGAGTAGCAGAAGCAAAGAAGACTTCAGAGGCGACAGAAGACTTCTGATCTTCGAAGGTACCGCGCAGCGGTCGCGCTGCGCACCATTGCTCCCACACACTAACGGCACTATATGGGTGCAGGGCGCAGGGGGGGTGCCCTGGGCAGCAATTAAACCTCTTTTGGGGACTGGCACTACAGTATACAGTGCATAGGCACGGTATACAGACCCCCGCCAGTATAAATAAATGCGGGACACAAGCGCGCCATGTAGGGGGCGGGGCTTCGTCCTCCAGCTCTAATCAGCGCCATTTTCTCTTCACAGCAAGCTGCAGAGACGCTGGTCCTGGCCCTTCACTTCTGTCTCAAGTAACAGGGTGCAAAAGCAGGGGGGGGGGGGGCACAGCAAATTTGGTGTTGTATTTATTTACATATAAAAGCGCTGCTAGGTCTGGGGTTTTGTATTTTCCTTCAGACCGGGTGAGGCGCTGGGTGTGAGCTGGCAAACTCCCTTTCTGTCTCTCTGAAGGGCCTTACTTTGGGTCTGTCCCCTATAGCACAGTGTGATAGTGGTTGTCGGTACGCGTGTGTCGAGAAGTCTGAGGCTGGATGCTCTTCCCAGGAGGAGGCTGGTGCGGGGGCAGAACAGAATGTGGGAGTGACTCCGTCGGCACCGCCGACTGCTGATTGGGTAGATATGTGGAGTGTCTTAAATGCAAGTGTGGCTTTGTTGCATAAGAGATTAGACAAATCTGAGTCTCAGAACCAAGCGTGGAGACAATCCATGGGAGATGTTTTGTCACAAACTCAGACTTCAGGGTCACAGAAACGTTCATTTACTCAGAGAGCAGATACAGTAACCGACATGGATTCGGACTCCAGTGTCGACTATAATGATGCCAAGTTGAATCAAGAAACTGACTAAGAGCATTCAGTACATGATTGTGGCGATAAAGGACGTGTTACATATCACTGAGGACCCCGCTGTTACCTGGGGTAACGTTTCCTCCCTCTCATGAACTTAACGCTCTTTTTGAAAAGGCTTGGGAAGCTCCTGACAAAAAGTGGCTGATTCCCAGGAGAATTTCTATGGCATATCCGTTTCCCTCTGAGGATAGGTTAAGGTGGGAGTCAACTCCCACGGTGGACAAAGCTCTAGCGCGATTGTCCAAGAAGGTGGCGCTACCGTCCCCTGACACAGCAGCCCTTAAAGATCTTGCAGATCGTAAACAGGAAACTACCTTGAAATCTAATTATGTCACTACGGGTACGCTGCTCAGGCCGGCCATAGCATCGGAATGGGTGAGTAGCGCGACTGAAAAATGGACAGATAACTTGTCATCTGACATAGACACCCTGGATAGGGATAGCGTGCTTTTGACGCTGGGTCATATCAAGGACACTGCAGTCTATCTAAGGGAGGCTGCGAGAGATATTGGCCTCTTGGTATCAAGGGCCAATGCCATGGCAATCTCGGCTAGGAGGGCGTTGTGGACTCATCAATGGAATGGTGATGCTGATTCTAAAAAGGCTATGGAGGCTCTGCCCTATACAGGTGGAGTTTTGTTTGGTGAGGGCCTAGCGGACCTGGTTTCTACAGCTACTGTGGGTAAGTCTTCTTTTCAGCCTTTTGTCCCTCCACAGCAAAAGAAAACGCCTCACTAGCAGATGCAGTCCTTTTGGTCTAATATATTCAAAAAAGGACGAGGGTCCTCCTTCCTTGCTGCTAGAGACAAGGGAAGGGGAAAAAGATCGCCAGCAGTGGCAAGCTCCCAGGAGCAGAAGTCCTCCCCGGCTTCTGCTAAGTCCACCGCATGACGCTGGGGCTCCCCTGCGGGAGTCCGCACCGGTGGGGGCGCGTCTTTAGCTCTTCAGTCAGGTCTGGGTTCACTCGGGCCTGGATCCTTGGGTGCTGAAAATTGTGACCCAAGGATACAAACTGGAGTTTCAAGACGTGCCTCCACACCGATTTTTCAAATCGGCCTTGCCAGCTTCTCTTCCGGAAAGGGAGGTAGTGTGTGCTGCAATACGCAAGCTGTGTCAGCAGCAAGTCGTTGTCGCGGTACCCCCGTCACAACGAGGGGAAGGGTTTTATTCAAGCCTGTTCGTGGTCCCGAAGCCGGATGGCTCGGCCAGACCGATTCTGAACTTAAAATCACTCAATCTGTATTTAAAAAGATTCAAATTCAAGATGGAATCTCTCCGAGCAGTGATCTCCAGTCTGGAAGGGGGGGATTTTATGGTGTCAGTCGACACAAAGGATACTTACCTACATGTCCCCATATATCCTCCTCATCAGGCGTACCTGAGGTTCGCTGTTCAGGATTGTCATTACCAGTTTCAGACGTTGCCGTTTGGTCTTTCCACGGCCCCGAGGATTTTTACCAAAGTAATGGCGGAAATGATGGTGCTCCTGCGCAAGCAAGGGGTCACAATTATCCCGTACTTGGACGATCTCCTGATAAAGGCAAGATCAAAGGAGCAGTTACTAAAAAACGTTGCGCTCTCCCTGACAGTTCTGCAACAACATGGCTGGCTCCTAAATTTGCCAAAGTCACAGTTGATTCCGACAACACGGCTGTCGTTCTTGGGCATGATTCTGGACACGGAACTACAGAGAATTTTTCTCCCGTTGGAAAAAGCTCTGGAAATCCAGAACATGGTCAAGGGAATTCTGAAACCGGCAAGAGTGTCAATTCATCAATGCACTCGAGTGCTGGGGAAGATGGTGGCGGCTTACGAAGCCATCCCGTTTGGCAGGTTTCATGCCAGAGTTTTTCAGTGGGACCTGTTGGACAAGTGGTCCGGGTCCCATCTACACATGCACCGGAATATATGCCTGTCTCCCAGGGCCAGGATTTCTCTCCTGTGGTGGCTCCAAAGTTCTCACCTCCTAGAGGGTTGCAGGTTCGGGATCCAAGATTGGATCCTGGTGACCACGGATGCGAGTCTCCGAGGTTGGGGAGCAGTCACACAGGGGGAAAATTTCCAGGGAAAATGGTTGAGCCAAGAAGCTTGTCTGCACATAAACATTCTGGAATTAAGGGCCATTTACAATGGCCTTGTACAAGTGGAACATCTGCTTTGCGGCCTACCCATCCTGATTCAGTCGGACAACATAACAGCGGTGGCGCACATAAACCGCCAGGGTGGAACAAGAAGCAGAGCGGCGATGGCGGAGGCCACAAGGATTCTTCGCTGGGAGGAAAAACATGCAAGCGCTCTGTCAGCGATCTTCATTCCAGGCGTGGACAACTGGGACTGAGACTTCCTCAGCAGACACGATCTCCATCCAGGAGAGTGGGGTCTTCATCAAGAGGTCTTTGCAGAAGTGACAAGTCATTGGGGACTTTCTCAAATAGACATGATGGCGTCTTGTCCCAACAAGAAGCTTCAGACGTATTGTTCCAGGTTGAGGGACCCTCAAGCAATAGCAGTGGATGCACTAGTGACACCGTGGGTGTTTCAGTCGGTCTGTGTGTTCCCTCCACTTCCACTCATCCCAAAGGTGATAAGGATCATAAGAAGAACAAGGGTTCAGGCGATACTCGTTCCAGATTGTCCACGGAGGGCCTGGTATCCGGATCTTCAGGAATCACTCATAGGAGATCCCTGGCCTCTTCCTCTAAGAGAGGATCTATTACAGCAGGGGCCGTGCGTCTTCCAGGACTTACTGCGGTTGTGTTTGACGGCATGGCGGTTGAACGCCAAATCTTAGCTCGAAAGGGTATTCCCGGAGAGGTCATCCCCACTCTACTGAAAGCTAGAAAGGAGGTAATGGCGAAGCATTACCACTGTATTTGGAGAAAATATGTGTCTTGGTGCGAATCCAAGAAGGCTCCTACGGAAGAATTTCAGCTGGGTCGTTTTCTCCAATGTTTGCAAGCTGGTGTGGAGGTGGGCCAAAAGTTAGGATCTATTAAAGTGCAGATTTCGGCCTTATCAATTTTCTTTCAAAGGGAATTGGCCTCGCTTCCAGAAGTACAGACTTTTGTGAAGGGCGTGCTGCACATCCAGCCTCCATTTGTGCCCCCAGTGGCACCATGGGACCTTAACGTGGTGTTACAGTTCCTTACATCACATTGGTTTGAACCTTTACAAAAGTTTGAGTTGAAATTTCTAACTTGGAAAGTGGTCATGCTATTGGCCATGGCGTCCGCGAGGCGGGTGTCGGAATTGGCGTCTTTGTCTCACAAGAGCCCATATTTGGTTTTCCATGTGGATAGAGCGGAATTGAGGACTCGTCAACAATTCCTCCCAAAGGTGCTTTCTTCGTTTCACGTGAACCAACCTATTGTGGTTCCTGTGGCTTCTGAAGCCTTGGGTGATTCAAAGTCTCTCGATGTGGTCAGAGCTTTGAAAATTTATGTAGCCAGAACAGCTCGTATCAGGAAAAATGAGGCGCTGTTTGTCCTGTATGCTTCCAACAAGATTAGGGATCCTGCTTCTAAGTAGTGATGTGCACCGGAAATTTTTCGCGTTTTGTGTTTTGGTTTTGGGTTCGGTTCCGCGGCCATGTTTTGGATTCGGACGCGTTTTGGCAAAGCCTCGCCGAAAATTTTTTGTCGGATTCGGGTGTGTTTTGGATTCGGGTGTTTTTTTCAAAAAACCCTAAAAAACAGCTTACATCATAGAATTTGGGGGTCATTTTGATCCCATAGTATTATTAACCTCAATAACCATAATTTCCACTCATTTCCAGTCTATTCTGAACACCTCACACCTCACAATATTATTTTTAGTCCTAAAATTTGCACCGAGGTCGCTGAATGGCTAAGCTAAGCGACACAAGTGGCCGACACAAACACCTGGCCCATCTAGGAGTGGCACTGCAGTGTCAGGCAGGATGGCCCTTCAAAAAAATAGTCCTCAAAAAGCACATGATGCAAAGAAAAAAAGAGGCGCACCAAGGTGGCTGTGTGACTAAGCTAAGCGACACAAGTGGCCGACACAAACACCTGGCCCATCTAGGAGTGGCACTGCAGTGTCAGGCAGGATGGCACTTCCAAAAAATTGTCCCCAAACAGCACATGATGCAAAGAAAAAAAGAGGCGCACCAAGGTGGCTGTGTGACTAAGCTAAGCAACACAAGTGGCCGACACAAACACCTGGCCCATCTAGGAGTGGCACTGCAGTGGCAATCAAGACAGGATGGTACTTCCAAAAAATAGTCCCCAAACAGCACACGATGCAAAGAAAAAAAGAGGCGCACCAAGGTCGCTGTGTGACTAAGCTAAGTGACACAAGTGGCCGACACAAACACCTGGCCCATCTAGGAGTGGCACTGCAGTGTCAGGCAGGATGGCCCTTCCAAAAAATTGTCCCCAAACAGCACATGATGCAAAGAAAAAAAGAGGCGCACCAAGGTGGCTGTGTGACTAAGCTAAGCGACACAAGTGGCCGACACAAACACCTGGCCCATCTAGGAGTGGCACTGCAGTGTCAATCAAGACAGGATGGCACTTCCAAAAAATAGTCCCCAAACAGCACATGATGCAAAGAAAAAAAGAGGCGCACCAAGGTGGCTGTGTGACTAAGCTAAGCGACACAAGTGGCGGACACAAACACCTGGCCCATCTAGGAGTGGCACTGCAGTGTCAGGCAGGATGGCCCTTCCAAAAAATTGTCCCCAAACAGCACATGATGCAAAGAAAAAAAGAGGCACACCAAGGTGGCTGTGTGACTAAGCTAAGCGACACAAGTGGCCGACACAAACACCTGGCCCATCTAGGAGTGGCACTGCAGTGTCAATCAAGACAGGATGGCCCTTCCAAAAAATTGTCCCCAAACAGCACATGATGCAAAGAAAAAAAGAGGCGCACCAAGGTGGCTGTGTGACTAAGCTAAGCGACACAAGTGGCCGACACAAACACCTGGCCCATCGAGGAGTGGCACTGCAGTGTCAATCAAGACAGGATGGCACTTCCAAAAAATAGTCCCCAAACAGCACATGATGCAAAGAAAAAAAGAGGCGCACCAAGGTCGCTGTGTGACTAAGCTAAGCGACACAAGTGGCCGACACAAACACCTGGCCCATCTAGGAGTGGCACTGCAGTGTCAGGCAGGATGGCCCTTCCAAAAAATTGTCCCCAAACAGCACATGATGCAAAGAAAAAAAGAGGCGCACCAAGGTGGCTGTGTGACTAAGCTAAGCGACACAAGTGGCCGACACAAACACCTGGCCCATCTAGGAGTGGCACTGCAGTGTCAATCAAGACAGGATGGCACTTCCAAAAAATAGTCCCCAAACAGCACATGATGCAAAGAAAAAAAGAGGCGCACCAAGGTGGCTGTGTGACTAAGCTAAGCGACACAAGTGGCCGACACAAACACCTGGCCCATCTAGGAGTGGCACTGCAGTGTCAATCAAGACAGGATGGCACTTTCAAAAAATTGTCCCCAAACAGCACATGATGCAAAGAAAAAAAGAGGCGCACCAAGGTGGCTGTGTGACTAAGCTAAGCGACACAAGTGGCCGACACAAACACCTGGCCCATCTAGGAGTGGCACTGCAGTGTCAATCAAGACAGGATGGCCCTTCCAAAAAATTGTCCCCAAACAGCACATGATTCAAAGAAAAAAAGAGGCGCACCAAGGTGGCTGTGTAACTAAGCTAAGCGACACAAGTGGCCGACACAAACACCTGGCCCATCTAGGAGTGGCACTGCAGTGTCAGGCAGGATGGCCCTTCCAAAAAATTGTCCCCAAACAGCACATGATGCAAAGAAAAAAAGAGGCACACCAAGGTGGCTGTGTGACTAAGCTAAGCGACACAAGTGGCCGACACAAGCACCTGGCCCATCTAGGAGTGGCACTGCAGTGTCAATCAAGACAGGATGGCCCTTCCAAAAAATTGTCCCCAAACAGCACATGATGCAAAGAAAAAAAGAGGCGCACCAAGGTGGCTGTGTGACTAAGCTAAGCGACACAAGTGGCCGACACAAACACCTGGCCCATCGAGGAGTGGCACTGCAGTGTCAATCAAGACAGGATGGCACTTCCAAAAAATAGTCCCCAAACAGCACATGATGCAAAGAAAAAAAGAGGCGCACCAAGGTCGCTGTGTGACTAAGCTAAGCGACACAAGTGGCCGACACAAACACCTGGCCCATCTAGGAGTGGCACTGCAGTGTCAGGCAGGATGGCCCTTCCAAAAAATTGTCCCCAAACAGCACATGATGCAAAGAAAAATGAAAGAAAAAAGAGGTGCAAGATGGAATTGTCCTTGGGCCCTCCCACCCACCCATATGTTGTATAAACAGGACATGCACACTTTAACGAACCCATCATTTCAGCGACAGGGTCTGCCACACGACTGTGACTGAAATGACTGGTTGGTTTGGGCCCCCACCAAAAAAGAAGCAATCAATCTCTCCTTGCACAAACTGGCTCTACAGAGGCAAGATGTCCACCTCATCATCATCCTCCGATTCCTCACCCCTTTCACTGTGTACATCCCCCTCCTCACAGATTATTAATTCGTCCCCACTGGAATCCACCATCTCAGGTCCCCGTGTACTTTCTGGAGGCAATTGCTGCTGGTGAATGTCTCCACGGAGGAATTGATTATAATTCATTTTGATGAACATCATCTTCTCCACATTTTCTGGAAGTAACCTCGTACGCCGATTGCTGACAAGGTGAGCGGCTGCACTAAACACTCTTTCGGAGTACACACTGGAGGGAGGGTAACTTAGGTAGAATAAAGCCAGTTTGTGCAAGGGCCTCCAAATTGCCTCTTTTTCCTGCCAGTATACATACGGACTGTCTGACGTGCCTACTTGGATGCGGTCACTCATATAATCCTCCACCATTCTTTCCATGGTGAGAGAATCATATGCAGTGACAGTAGACGACATGTCAGTAATCATTGGCAGGTCCTTCAGTCCGGACCAGATGTCAGCACTCGCTTCAGACTGCCCTGCATCACCGCCAGCGGGTGGACTAGGATTTCTTAGCCTTTTCCTCGCACCCCCAGTTGCGGGAGAATGTGAAGGAGGAGATGTTGACGGGTCACGTTCCGCTTGACTTGACAATTTTCTCACCAGCAGGTCTTTGAACTAGAGATGAGCGGGTTCGGTTTCTCTGAATCCGAACCCGCACGAACTTCATGTTTTTTTCACGGGTCCGAGCAGACTCGGATCCTCCCGCCTTGCTCGGTTAACCCGAGCGCGCCCGAACGTCATCATGACGCTGTCGGATTCTCGCGAGACTCGGATTCTATATAAGGAGCCGCGCGTCGCCGCCATTTTCACACGTGCATTGAGATTGATAGGGAGAGGACGTGGCTGGCGTCCTCTCCATTTAGATTAGGGTTGAGAGAGAGAGAGAGAGATTGACCTGAGGCTGTGATACTGTAGAAGAGAGTGCAGAGTTTAGTGACTGACGACCACAGTGACCACCAGACAGTGCAGTTGTTTGTTTTATTTAATATATCCGTTCTCTGCCTGAAAAAAACGATACACACAGTGACTCAGTCACATACCATATCTGTGTGCACTGCTCAGCCCAGTGTGCTGCATCAATGTATATATATATCTGACTGTGCTCAGCTCACACAGCTTATAATTGTGGGGGAGACTGGGGAGCACTGCAGTGCCAGTTATAGGTTATAGCAGGAGCCAGGAGTACATAATATTATATTAAAATTAAACAGTGCACACTTTTGCTGCAGGAGTGCCACTGCCAGTGTGACTAGTGACCAGTGACCTGACCACCAGTATATATAATATTAGTAGTATACTATCTCTTTATCAACCAGTCTATATTAGCAGCAGACACAGTACAGTGCGGTAGTTCACGGCTGTGGCTACCTCTGTGTCGGCACTCGGCAGCCCGTCCATAATTGTATATACCACCTAACCGTGGTTTTTTTTTCTTTCTTTATAGTCATACTAGTTACGAGTATACTATCTCTTTATCAACCAGTCTATATTAGCAGCAGACACAGTACAGTGCGGTAGTTCACGGCTGTGGCTACCTCTGTGTCGGCACTCGGCAGCCCGTCCATAATTGTATATACCAGTGACCTAACCGTGGTTTTTTTTTCTTTCTTTATACATACATACTAGTTACGAGTATACTATCTCTTTATCAACCAGTCTATATTAGCAGCAGACACAGTACAGTGCGGTAGTTCACGGCTGTGGCTACCTCTGTGTCGGCACTCGGCAGCCCGTCCATAATTGTATATACCACCTAACCGTGGTTTTTTTTTCTTTCTTTATACATACATACTAGTTACGAGTATACTATCTCTTTATCAACCAGTCTATATATTAGCAGCAGACACAGTACAGTGCGGTAGTTCACGGCTGTGGCTACCTCTGTGTCGGCACTCGGCAGCCCGTCCATAATTGTATATACCACCTAACCGTGTTTTTTTTTTCTTTCTTTATACATACATACTAGTTACGAGTATACTATCTCTTTATCAACCAGTCTATATATTAGCAGCAGACACAGTACAGTGCGGTAGTTCACGGCTGTGGCTACCTCTGTGTCGGCACTCGGCAGCCCGTCCATAATTGTATATACCACCTAACCGTGGTTTTTTTTTCTTTCTTTATACATACATACTAGTTACGAGTATACTATCTCTTTATCAACCAGTCTATATTAGCAGCAGACACAGTACAGTGCGGTAGTTCACGGCTGTGGCTACCTCTGTGTCGGCACTCGGCAGCCCGTCCATAATTGTATATACCACCTAACCGTGGTTTTTTTTTCTTTCTTTATACATACATACTAGTTACGAGTATACTATCTCTTTATCAACCAGTCTATATATTAGCAGCAGACACAGTACAGTGCGGTAGTTCACGGCTGTGGCTACCTCTGTGTCGGCACTCGGCAGCCCGTCCATAATTGTATATACCACCTAACCGTGGTTTTTTTTTCTTTCTTTATAGTCATACTAGTTACGAGTATACTATCTCTTTATCAACCAGTCTATATTAGCAGCAGACACAGTACAGTGCGGTAGTTCACGGCTGTGGCTACCTCTGTGTCGGCACTCGGCAGCCCGTCCATAATTGTATATACCACCTAACCGTGGTTTTTTCTTCTTTCTTTATACATACATACTAGTTACGAGTATACTATCTCTTTATCAACCAGTCTATATATTAGCAGCAGACACAGTACAGTGCGGTAGTTCACGGCTGTGGCTACCTCTGTGTCGGCACTCGGCAGCCCGTCCATAATTGTATATACCACCTAACCGTGGTTTTTTTTTCTTTCTTTATAGTCATACTAGTTACGAGTATACTATCTCTTTATCAACCAGTCTATATTAGCAGCAGACACAGTACAGTGCGGTAGTTCACGGCTGTGGCTACCTCTGTGTCGGCACTCGGCAGCCCGTCCATAATTGTATATACCACCTAACCGTGGTTTTTTTTTCTTTCTTTATACATACATACTAGTTACGAGTATACTATCTCTTTATCAACCAGTCTATATATTAGCAGCAGACACAGTACAGTGCGGTAGTTCACGGCTGTGGCTACCTCTGTGTCGGCACTCGGCAGCCCGTCCATAATTGTATACTAGTATCCAATCCATCCATCTCCATTGTTTACCTGAGGTGCCTTTTAGTTGTGCCTATTAAAATATGGAGAACAAAAATGTTGAGGTTCCAAAATTAGGGAAAGATCAAGATCCACTTCCACCTCGTGCTGAAGCTGCTGCCACTAGTCATGGCCGAGACGATGAAATGCCAGCAACGTCGTCTGCCAAGGCCGATGCCCAATGTCATAGTACAGAGCATGTCAAATCCAAAACACCAAATATCAGTAAAAAAAGGACTCCAAAACCTAAAATAAAATTGTCGGAGGAGAAGCGTAAACTTGCCAATATGCCATTTACCACACGGAGTGGCAAGGAACGGCCGAGGCCCTGGCCTATGTTCATGGCTAGTGGTTCAGCTTCACATGAGGATGGAAGCACTCAGCCTCTCGCTAGAAAAATGAAAAGACTAAAGCTGGCAAAAGCAGTAGCACCGCAAAGAACTGTGCGTTCTTCGAAATCCCAAATCCACAAGGAGAGTCCGACTCCAATTGTGTCGGTTGCGATGCCTGACCTTCCCAACACTGGACGTGAAGAGCATGCGCCTTCCACCATTTGCACGCCCCCTGCAAGTGATGGAAGGAGCACCCGCAGTCCAGTTCCTGATAGTCAGATTGAAGATGTCAGTGTTGAAGTACACCAGGATGAGGAGGATATGGGTGTTGCTGGCGCTGGGGAGGAAATTGACCAGGAGGATTCTGATGGTGAGGTGGTTTGTTTAAGTCAGGCACCCGGGGAGACACCTGTTGTCCGTGGTAGGAATATGGCCGTTGACATGCCTGGTGAAAATACCAAAAAAAATCAGCTCTTCGGTGTGGAAGTATTTCACCAGAAATGCGGACAACAGGTGTCAAGCCGTGTGTTCCCTTTGTCAAGCTGTAATAAGTAGGGGTAAGGACGTTAACCACCTCGGAACATCCTCCCTTATACGTCACCTGCAGCGCATTCATAATAAGTCAGTGACAAGTTCAAAAACTTTGGGTGACAGCGGAAGCAGTCCACTGACCAGTAAATCCCTTCCTCTTGTAACCAAGCTCACGCAAACCACCCCACCAACTCCCTCAGTGTCAATTTCCTCCTTCCCCAGGAATGCCAATAGTCCTGCAGGCAATGTCACTGGCAATTCTGACGAGTCCTCTCCTGCCTGGGATTCCTCCGATGCATCCTTGCGTGTAACGCCTACTGCTGCTGGCGCTGCTGTTGTTGCTGCTGGGAGTCGATGGTCATCCCAGAGGGGAAGTCGGAAGACCACTTGTACTACTTCCAGTAAGCAATTGACTGTTCAACAGTCCTTTGCGAGGAAGATGAAATATCACAGCAGTCATCCTGCTGCAAAGCGGATAACTGAGGCCTTGACAACTATGTTGGTGTTAGACGTGCGTCCGGTATCCGCCGTTAGTTCACAGGGAACTAGACAATTTATTGAGGCAGTGTGCCCCTGTTACCAAATACCATCTAGGTTCCACTTCTCTAGGCAGGCGATACCGAGAATGTACACGGACGTCAGAAAAAGACTCACCAGTGTCCTAAAAAATGCAGTTGTACCCAATGTCCACTTAACCACGGACATGTGGACAAGTGGAGCAGGGCAGGGTCAGGACTATATGACTGTGACAGCCCACTGGGTAGATGTATGGACTCCCGCCGCAAGAACAGCAGCGGCGGCACCAGTAGCAGCATCTCGCAAACGCCAACTCTTTCCTAGGCAGGCTACGCTTTGTATCACCGCTTTCCAGAATACGCACACAGCTGAAAACCTCTTACGGCAACTGAGGAAGATCATCGCGGAATGGCTTACCCCAATTGGACTCTCCTGTGGATTTGTGGCATCGGACAACGCCAGCAATATTGTGTGTGCATTAAATATGGGCAAATTCCAGCACGTCCCATGTTTTGCACATACCTTGAATTTGGTGGTGCAGAATTTTTTAAAAAACGACAGGGGCGTGCAAGAGATGCTGTCGGTGGCCAGAAGAATTGCGGGACACTTTCGGCGTACAGGCACCACGTACAGAAGACTGGAGCACCACCAAAAACTACTGAACCTGCCCTGCCATCATCTGAAGCAAGAAGTGGTAACGAGGTGGAATTCAACCCTCTATATGCTTCAGAGGTTGGAGGAGCAGCAAAAGGCCATTCAAGCCTATACAATTGAGCACGATATAGTAGGTGGAATGCACCTGTCTCAAGCGCAGTGGAGAATGATTTCAACGTTGTGCAAGGTTCTGATGCCCTTTGAACTTGCCACACGTGAAGTCAGTTCAGACACTGCCAGCCTGAGTCAGGTCATTCCCCTCATCAGGCTTTTGCAGAAGAAGCTGGAGACATTGAAGGAGGAGCTAACACGGAGCGATTCCGCTAGGCATGTAGGACTTGTGGATGGAGCCCTTAATTCGCTTAACAAGGATTCACGGGTGGTCAATCTGTTGAAATCAGAGCACTACATTTTGGCCACCGTGCTCGATCCTAGATTTAAAGCCTACCTTGGATCTCTCTTTCCGGCAGACACAAGTCTGCTGGGGTTGAAAGACCTGCTGGTGACAAAATTGTCAAGTCAAGCGGAACGCGACCTGTCAACATCTCCTCCTTCACATTCTCCCGCAACTGGGGGTGCGAGGAAAAGGCTCAGAATTCCGAGCCCACCCGCTGGCGGTGATGCAGGGCAGTCTGGAGCGACTGCTGATGCTGACATCTGGTCCGGACTGAAGGACCTGACAACGATTACGGACATGTCGTCTACTGTCACTGCATATGATTCTCTCAACATTGATAGAATGGTGGAGGATTATATGAGTGACCGCATCCAAGTAGGCACGTCACACAGTCCGTACTTATACTGGCAGGAAAAAGAGGCAATTTGGAGGCCCTTGCACAAACTGGCTTTATTCTACCTAAGTTGCCCTCCCACAAGTGTGTACTCCGAAAGAGTGTTTAGTGCCGCCGCTCACCTTGTCAGCAATCGGCGTACGAGGTTACATCCAGAAAATGTGGAGAAGATGATGTTCATTAAAATGAATTATAATCAATTCCTCCGCGGAGACATTGACCAGCAGCAATTGCCTCCACAAAGTACACAGGGAGCTGAGATGGTGGATTCCAGTGGGGACGAATTGATAATCTGTGAGGAGGGGGATGTACACGGTGATATATCGGAGGGTGATGATGAGGTGGACATCTTGCCTCTGTAGAGCCAGTTTGTGCAAGGAGAGATTAATTGCTTCTTTTTTGGGGGGGGTCCAAACCAACCCGTCATATCAGTCACAGTCGTGTGGCAGACCCTGTCACTGAAATGATGGGTTGGTTAAAGTGTGCATGTCCTGTTTTGTTTATACAACATAAGGGTGGGTGGGAGGGCCCAAGGACAATTCCATCTTGCACCTCTTTTTTCTTTTCTTTTTCTTTGCGTCATGTGCTGTTTGGGGAGGGTTTTTTGGAAGGGACATCCTGCGTGACACTGCAGTGCCACTCCTAGATGGGCCCGGTGTTTGTGTCGGCCACTAGGGTCGCTTATCTTACTCACACAGCTACCTCATTGCGCCTCTTTTTTTCTTTGCGTCATGTGCTGTTTGGGGAGGGTTTTTTGGAAGGGACATCCTGCGTGACACTGCAGTGACACTCCTAGATGGGCCCGGTGTTTGTGTCGGCCACTAGGGTCGCTTATCTTACTCACACAGCTACCTCATTGCGCCTCTTTTTTTCTTTGCGTCATGTGCTGTTTGGGGAGGGTTTTTTGGAAGGGCCATCCTGCGTGACACTGCAGTGCCACTCCTAGATGGGCCCGGTGTTTGTGTCGGCCACTAGGGTCGCTTATCTTACTCACACAGCGACCTCGGTGCAAATTTTAGGACTAAAAATAATATTGTGAGGTGTGAGGTATTCAGAATAGACTGAAAATGAGTGGAAATTATGGTTTTTGAGGTTAATAATACTTTGGGATCAAAATGACCGCCAAATTCTATGATTTAAGCTGTTTTTTAGGTTTTTTGGAAAAAAACACCCGAATCCAAAACACACCCGAATCCGACAAAAAAAATTCGGTGAGGTTTTGCCAAAACGCGGTCGAACCCAAAACACGGCCGCGGAACCGAACCCAAAACCAAAACACAAAACCCGAAAAATTTCCGGCGCTCATCTCTACTTTGAACCTCTGCAGACTTGTGTCTGTCGGAAAGAGAGATACAACGTAGGTTTTAAATCTAGGATCGAGCACGGTGGCCAAAATGTAGTGCTCTGATTTCAACAGATTGACCACCCGTGAATCCTGGTTAAGCGAATTAAGGGCTCCATCCACAAGTCCCACATGCCTAGCGGAATCGCTCTGTTTTAGCTCCTCCTTCAATGTCTCCAGCTTCTTCTGCAAAAGCCTGATGAGGGGAATGACCTGACTCAGGCTGGCAGTGTCTGAACTGACTTCACGTGTGGCAAGTTCAAAGGGTTGCAGAACCTTGCACAACGTTGAAATCATTCTCCACTGCGCTTGAGTCAGGTGCATTCCCCCTACTTTGCCTATATCGTGGGCAGATGTATAGGCTGGAATGGCCTTTTGCTGCTCCTCCATCCTCTGAAGCATATAGAGGGTTGAATTCCACCTCGTTACCACCTCTTGCTTCAGATGATGGCAGGGCAGGTTCAGGAATGTTTGGTGGTGCTCCAGTCTTCTGTACGCGGTGCCTGAATGCCGAAAGTGGCCCGCAATTCTTCGGGCCACCGACAGCATCTCTTGCACGCCCCTGTCGTTTTTTTAATAATTCTGCACCACCAAATTCAATGTATGTGCAAAACATGGGACGTGCTGGAATTTGCCCAGATGTAATGCACGCACAATATTGCTGGCGTTGTCCGACGTCACAAATCCCCAGGAGAGTCCAATTGGGGTAAGCCATTCTGCGATGATCTTCCTCAGTTGCCGTAAGAGGTTGTCAGCTGTGTGCCTATTCTGGAAAGCGGTGATACAAAGCGTAGCCTGCCTAGGAACGAGTTGGCGTTTGCGAGATGCTGCTACTGGTGCCGCCGCTGCTGTTCTTGCTGCGGGAGGCAATACATCTACCCAGTGGGCTGTCACAGTCATATAGTCCTGAGTCTGCCCTGCTCCACTTGTCCACATGTCCGTGGTTAAGTGGACATTGGGTACAACTGCATTTTTTAGGACACTGGTGAGTCTTTTTCTGAGGTCTGTGTACATTTTCGGTATCGCCTGCCTAGAAAAATGGAACCTAGATGGTATTTGGTACCGGGGACACAGTACCTCAATCAAGTCTATAGTTGCCTCTGAATTAATGATGGATACCGGAACCACGTTTCTCACGGCCCAGGCTGTCAAGGCCTGAGTTATCTGCTTTGCAGCAGGATGACTGCTGTGATATTTCATCTTCCTCGCAAAGGACTGTTGGACAGTCAGTTGCTTACTGGAAGTAGTACAAGTGGTCTTCCGACTTCCCCTCTTGGATGACGATCGACTCCCAGCAGCAACAACAGCAGCGCCAGCAGCAGTAAACATTACACTCAAGGATGCATCGGAGGAATCCCAGGCAGGAGAGGACTCGTCAGACTTGACAGTGACATGGCCTGCAGGACTATTAGCTTTCATGGGTAAGGAGGAAATTGACACTGAGGGAGTTGGTGGTGTGGTTTGCAGGAGATTGGTTACAAGAGGAAGGGATTTAGTGGTCAGTGGACTGCTTCTGCTGTCATCCAAAGTTTTTGAACTTGTCACTGACTTATTATGAATGCGCTGCAGGTGACATATAAGGGAGGATGTTCCGAGGTGGTTAACGTCCTTACCCCTACTTATTACAGCTTGACAAAGGCAACACACGGCTTGACACCTGTTGTCCGCATTTGTGTTGAAATAATTCCACACCGAAGAGCTGATTTTTTTTGTATTTTGACCAGGCATGTCAATGGCCATATTCCTCCCACGGACAACAGGTGTCACCCCGGGTGCCTGACTTAAACAAACCACCTCACCATCAGAATCCTCCTTGTCAATTTCCTCCCCAGCGCCAGCAACACCCATATCCTCATCCTGGTGTACTTCAACAGTGACATCTTCAATTTGACTATCAGGAACTGGACTGCGGGTGCTCCTTCCAGCACTTGCAGGGGGCGTACAAATGGTGGAAGGCACAAGCTCTTCCCGTCCAGTGTTGGGAAGGTCAGGCATCGCAACCGACACAATTGGACTCTCCTTGGGGATTTGTGATTTTGAAGAACGCACAGTTCTTTGCTGTGCTTTTGCCAGCTTAAGTCTTTTCTTTTTTCTAGCGAGAGGATAAGTGCTTCCATCCTCATGTGAAGCTGAACCACTAGCCATGAACATAGGCCAGGGCCTCAGCCGCAGTTGCCACTCCGTGTCGTAAATGGCATATTGGCAAGTTTACGCTTCTCCTCAGACGCTTTTAATTTTGATTTTTGGGTCATTTTACTGAACTTTTGTGTTTTGGATTTTACATGCTCTCTACTATGACATTGGGCATCGGCCTTGGCAGACGACGTTGATGGCATTTTATCGTCTCGGCCATGAATAGTGGCAGCAGCTTCAGCACGAGGTGGAAGTGGATCTTGATCTTTCCCTTTAACCTCCACATTTTTGTTCTCCATTTTTTCATGTGTGGAATTATATGAAAGTATCAATGGCCTACTACTATATTTACTGCGCAAAACTAATATGCACCACAGGTATAGAATGTAGATGGATAGTATACTTAATGGATGACGAGTGACGACACAGAGGTAGGTACAGCAGTGGCCTACCGTACTGCTATAAGTATATATATAGTATACTGGTGGACACTGTCAGCAAACTGCAAAACTGTCTAAAATGCACCACAGGTATAGAATGTAGATGGATAGTATACTTAATGGATGACGAGTGACGACACAGAGGTAGGTACAGCAGTGGCCTACCGTACTGCTATAAGTATATATATAATATACTGGTGGACACTGTCAGCAAACTGCAAAACTGTCTAAAATGCACCACAGGTATAGAATGTAGATGGATAGATACTTAATGGATGACAAGTGACGACACAGACGTAGGTACAGCAGTGGCCTACCGTACTGCTGTAAGTATATATATAGTATACTGGTGGACACTGTCAGCAAACTGCAAAACTGTCTAAAATGCACCACAGGTATAGAATGTAGATGGATAGTATACTTAATGGATGACGAGTGACGACACAGAGGTAGGTACAGCAGTGGCCTACCGTACTGCTATAAGTATATATATAATAAACTGGTGGACACTGTCAGCAAACTGCAAAACTGTCTAAAATGCACCACAGGTATAGAATGTAGATGGATAGTATACTTAATGGATGACGAGTGACGACACAGTGGTAGGTACAGCAGTGGCCTACCGTACTGCTATAAGTATATATATAATAAACTGGTAGACACTGTCAGCAAACTGCAAAACTGTCTAAAATGCACCACAGGTATAGAATGTAGATGGATAGTATACTTAATGGATGACGAGTGACGACACAGAGGTAGGTACAGCCGTGGCCTACCGTACTGCTATAAGTATATATATAGTATACTGGTGGACACTGTCAGCAAACTGCAAAACTGTCTAAAATGCACCACAGGTATAGAATGTAGATGGATAGTATACTTAATGGATGACGAGTGACGACACAGAGGTAGGTACAGCAGTGGCCTACCGTACTGCTATAAGTATATATATAGTATACTGGTGGACACTGTCAGCAAACTGCAAAACTGTCTAAAATGCACCACAGGTATAGAATGTAGATGGATAGTATACTTAATGGATGACGAGTGACGACACAGAGGTAGTTACAGCAGTGGCCTACCGTACTGCTATATATAGTATACTGGTGGACACTGTCAGCAAACTGCAAAACTAAAATGCACCACAGGTATAGAATGTAGATGGATAGTATACTTAATGGATGACGACACAGAGGTAGGTACAACAGTGGCCTACCGTACTGCTATTTATAGTATACTGGTGGACACTGTCAGCAAACTGCAAAACTAAAATGCACCACAGGTATAGAATGTAGATGGATAGTATACTTAATGGATGACGAGTGACGACACAGAGGTAGGTACAGCAGTGGCCTACCGTACTGCTATAAGTATATATATATAGTATACTGGTGGACACTGTCAGCAAACTGCAAAACTGTCTAAAATGCACCACAGGTATAGAATGTAGATGGGTAGTATACTTAATGGATGACGAGCGACGACACAGAGGAAGGTACAGCAGTGTCCTACCGTACTGCTATAAGTATATATATAGTATACTGGTGGACACTGTCAGCAAACTGCAAAACTGTCTAAAATGCACCACAGGTATAGAATGTAGATGGATAGTATACTTAATGGATGACGAGTGACGACACAGAGGTAGGTACAGCAGTGGCCTACCGTACTGCTATAAGTATATATATAGTATACTGGTGGACACTGTCAGCAAACTGCAAAACTGTCTAAAATGCACCACAGGTATAGAATGTAGATGGATAGTATACTTAATGGATGACGAGTGACGACACAGAGGTAAGTACAGCAGTGGCCTACCGTACTGCTATAAGTATATATATAATAAACTGGTGGACACTGTCAGCAAACTGCAAAACTGTCTAAAATGCACCACAGGTATAGAATGTAGATGGATAGTATACTTAATGGATGACGAGTGACGACACAGAGGTAGGTACAGCAGTGGCCTACCGTACTGCTATAAGTATATATATAATAAACTGGTGGACACTGTCAGCTAACTGCAAAACTGTCTAAAATGCACCACAGGTATATAATGTAGATGGATAGTATACTTAATGGATGACGAGTGACGACACAGAGGTAGGGTACAGCAGTAGCCTACCGTACTGCTATAAGTATATATATAATAAACTGGTGGACACTGTCAGCAAACTGCAAAACTGTCTAAAATGCACCACAGGTATAGAATGTAGATGGATAGTATACTTAATGGATGACGAGTGACGACACAGAGGTAGGTACAGCAGTGGCCTACCGTACTGCTATAAGTATATATATAGTATACTGGTGGACACTGTCAGCAAACTGCAAAACTGTCTAAAATGCACCACAGGTATAGAATGTAGATGGATAGTATACTTAATGGATGATGAGTGACGACACAGAGGTAGGTACAGCAGTGGCCTACCGTACTGCTATATATAGTATACTGGTGGACACTGTCAGCAAACTGCAAAACTTAAATGCACCACAGGTATAGAATGTAGATGGATAGTATACTTAATGGATGACGACACAGAGGTAGGTACAGCAGTGCACTCTGCACTGTACTCCTCCTATATAATATTAATTATACTGTTGGTCCCCAGTCCCCACAATAAAGCAGCACACTGAGCACAGATATGGAGTGTTTTTCTTCAGGCAGACAACGTATACTGGTGGTCACTGTCAGCAAAACTCTGCACTGTACTCCTGCTATAGCTGCTCCCCAGTCTCCACAATTAAGCAGTGTGAGCACTCAGCACAGATATATTATGCAGCACACTGAGCACAGATATGGTATGGAGTGTTTTTTTCAGGCAGAGAACGGATATAAACTGGTGGTCACTTATCAGCAAAACTCTGCACTGTACTCCTCCTAACAGCTGCTCCCCAATCCTCCCCACAATTAAGCAAAAGCAATAAACCAATCAACTTCTAGTTCTACAATAAACGGAGAGGACGCCAGCCACGTCCTCTCCCTATCATCTCCAATGCACGAGTGAGAAAATGGCGGCGACGCGCGGCTGCTTATATAGAATCCGAATCTCGCGAGAATCCGACAGCGGGATGATGACGTTCGGGCGCGCTCGGGTTAGCCGAGCAAGGCGGGAAGGTTCTAACCTGCCTCGGACCCGTGTAAACAAGGTGAAGTTCGGGGGGGTTCGGTTTCCGAGAAACCGAACCCGCTCATCACTACTTCTAAGCAGACTATTGCACGCTGGATTTGTAATACGATTCAGCATGCTCATTCTACGACTGGTTTGCCGTTACCGAAATTGGTGAAAGCCCGTTCCACTAGGAAGGTGGGCTCGTCTTGGGTGGCTGTCCGGGGTGTCTCGGCGTTACAACTTTGCCGAGCAGCTACTTGGTCGGGTTCAAACACTTTTGCAAAATTCTACAAGTTTGATACCCTGGCTGATGAGGACCTCATGTTTGCTCAATCGGTGCAGCAGAGTCATCCGCACTCTCCCGCCCGGTCTGGAGCTTTGGTATAGACCCCATGGTCCTTTTGGAGTCCCCAGCATCCTCTAGGACGAAGGAGAAAATAGGATTTTAATACCTACCGGTAAATCCTTTTCTCTTAGTCCGTAGAGGTTGCTGGGCGCCCGTCCCAGTATGGACTCTATCTGCAGTACTTGTTCTTAGTTATTGCTTTTGTTACACAAAGGTTGTGTTTTGGTTCAATCAGCCTGTTGATGATTTTTTGGTTCATGCTGTTAACTGGTTAGTTGAATGCCATGTTGTACGGTGTGTTGTGGTGTGAGCTGGTATGTGTCTCACCCTTAGTTAACAAAAATCCTTTCCTCAAAATGTCCGTCTCCCTGGGCACAGTTCCTATAACTGAGGTCTGGAGGAGGGGCATAGAGGGAGGAGCCAGTTCACGCCCCTTTTAAAGTCTTAAAGTGCCCATGTCTCCTGCGGATCCCGTCTATACCCCATGGTCCTTTTGGAGTCCCCAGCATCCTCTACGGACTAAGAGAAAAGGATTTACCGGTAGGTATTAAAATCCTATTTTTTAAAGCTGCTCTACAACCTAGGAAAAGGTTTTCTATTGTGACCCATGACTGTGCTTGGCTGGAGGGGTAAATGGGAGGACCACAGTATTCTGCAATCAAGAGACTGTGATTGGTCCTTCCTCTCACAACACGTGGTACACCACAACTTAAAGCTGGATAACAAAATTACTTTCCTGGTTCTCATTTCCAGTCCCTGTGGCCCCTCCACCCCCACACACGTGACGTAATAATGTCACATTGGGGGGCCACTGGCACCAGGATGTAGAGCACTGACTGGATCATCCTTAGCAGTGGCAAACGCAGGATTTGCATGGGGGGGAAGTTTCCAGAACTGGGTGGAGCCAAGCACGGGGGTGGGGACTGAGGTGACCCAGTATATGCTGGGTCCGTAAAACTAGTGTGTCTGTATATATATATATATATATATATATATATGTATATATATACATATACATATCTACACATTATATACCATATATACACACACACACATATATATATATATATATATTATATATATACACACATATACACATAGCATATTAAACATGCATATATTATATATATATATATATATATATATAATCACACACACATACACACATATACATACAGTACACGTATATATACACATGTATATATATCATATGTGTCTGTGTGTTTATACAGTATGTATATATGTATGCACATGGATATAATATATATGTACTATAATTAAAATCAACTTTTATTAAGCACTTCCAAGTGCCACCAGGAAGACAGCAGGCTGTAGAGAACGCTAGACAACCATTAATAATACTCGACTCGCAAAATGCAGCAAAAAATAAATAATATAATATATAATTTATATATATAATATATATATATAATTAATTTTTTTTTGGTGGAGGGGGGTTTCTGGGTGCTCGGAACCCCCCGTGCGTGCGCCACTGCTTAGAGTGCTCCAACAGCTCTCCAGGCTGCAATATGTCGTTCCAAATACGGGTATGGGTCGTTGAGTCGACCACACGTAGGTCGACAGTCATTAGGTCGACCACATTGGTCGACAAGCAGGTCAACCTTTTTTCATGTCGACCTATCACATGTCGACCTATAGACCATGTTGACCTAGCAAGCCTGTTGACCTACTGCATGTCGACCAATAGTGGTCAACCTAATGACTGTCGACCTAGTGACTGCCGACCTAACGACCATATCCCCCAAGTACAGTGCAAGCCAAATGTAGGTGCTATGGGGCAGCAATGGTGCAGACCCCAGGGAGTGTAGTTATGTGACTGACGGTCACATGACCTCCACCGATATCCCGCCCCCTCACTATCTCGACGGTGGGCATGCTGACCAACAGGGACTATTTCCACTCGTGGGTGTCCATGACCCCCAAAGAGCTTGTTGCGCTCAGCCCCCTACCGGCATTCTGCAGCCGGGAACCCGGCCGCCGGGAACGCATACCGCACCTAACACCAAAGCCTTGGCGACGGCACTGCTCGCACATCCCAAGTTATGGCATTGCTGTTTTACTGACCCCAGGCCTGCAGCTGAGGGAGAGCGGCGCCCGGCTTCTGCCGCGCCCCTGCCGAACAAAAATAGGGATCATTTCTTGGTGTGGTAAATATCTGTCAGGGACCTCACCTCAGTCATCCAGTGTGTGACACTAATTGAGAGAGAGAGAGAGGGAGTGAGTGAGAGAGAGGGAGAGAGAGAGAGAGGGGGGAGAGAGAGGGGGGGAGGGAGAGAGAGAGAGAGAGAGAGGGAGGGAGAGAGAGAGGGGGAGAGAGAGAGGGGGGAGAGAGAGAGAGGGAGGGAGAGAGGGAGAGAGAGAGGGGGAGAGAGAGAGGGGGGGGGGAGAGAGAGGGGGAGGGAGAGAGGGAGAGAGAGAGAGAGAGAGAGAGAGAGAGAGAGAGAGAGGGGGAGAGAGAGGGAGGGAGGGAGAGAGAGGGGGGGGGAGAGAGGGGGGAGAGAGAGAGGGGGGAGAGAGAGAGAGAGGGAGGGAGAGAGAGAGGGGGAGAGAGAGAGGGGGGGGAGAGAGAGGGGGAGGGAGAGAGGGAGAGAGAGAGAGAGAGAGAGGGGGAGAGAGAGGGAGGGAGGGAGAGAGAGGGGGGGGGGAGAGAGTAGGGAGAGAGAGGGGGAGAGAGAGAGAGAGAGGGGGGGGGGGAGAGAGAGAAGGAGGGAGAGAGAGAGAGAGAGGGGGGGGGGGGAGAGAGAGAAGGAGGGAGAGAGAGAGAGAGAGGGAGAGATTTCCCCAGGTAAGTGGGTTGTCTGTCCCCAGTGACGTGAGTTGAGGTGAACCACGTCATTATGGTATCGTACAATAGGTGGCAGGGCTGTGATGAATATTTTTGGTGCCACGCCCACTGCACATTTTACCTGTCATGTGATTCCTCTGTAAAAGGTCCCGTGAGTGCTGCCTTACTGTCTCTTCGTGTGTGTGTCCAATACATATATATCGAGGAGGACGTGCTTTTTGGATGAACATAAAGAATGCGGGTGGGGACATTTGCCGCGCCACAAGCGCTGTCCCTTAATTTTATTTTATTTTTGCTGTGCAGCAGTGAAATGTCAGTAAATAGCTAATAGTCACTTCACTATTGGCTGAAAATATTCACGTCACTATGAGTATTGCTAAAGAGACCCAATGGTGCGCTGTTCTGCAATATTGATAACCCTTAACTAAGGGGGGAGTTCAATTGCTAGTGAATGGTGCGAATTGCTGTTGTCACAGCATTTAAATGTCACCAACATCAGTCCATCTATCACCCTTAGGGTAGCGAACGCTTTTGTGCAAAATCCCGCTGCCATAAAGTGTTACAAATGCTGCACAGATACAGCCGGGCAAACAATTCACCTGCAATAGAATTCCCCCCATAAATGTCTAGTCACAGCTCTGGAATAAACACTTGCCTGAAAGATCTGTTGTCGGAAAATAAGGTGACCCCGACTCCTCCTACAGATGGAGCCATCTTTATCTTGGCCTTTAATAGGATTAATTGAGCCAGGGCAGTCAGACTTAATCCCCTGCTGTAATGACTTAATCCCCTGCTGTAATGACTTGATCCTCTGCTGTAATGACTTGGGGGGTCATTCCGAGTTGATCGCACGCTGCCGATTTTCGCAGCGCAGCGATCAGGTTACTACTGCGCATGCATATGCACCACAATGCGCACGTGCGTCGTACGGGTACAAACAGCATCGTTGCTGGGCAATGCTTCTAGCGACAGATCCATTCACATGGGTGATCGCGATGAGATTGACAGAAAGAGGGCTTTTATGGGTGTCAGCTGACCGTTTTCTGGGAGTGGTAGGGGAAATGCAGGCGTGTCCAGGCATTTGCAGGGCGGGCGTCTGACGTCAATTCCGGAACTGGACAGGCTGAAGTGATCGCAGCGGCTAAGTTCAGACCTACTGTACTGTGAAACTGCAAAAACTTTTTCGTCCCGCTCGGCTGCACATGTGATTGCACACTTGCAAAGTGAAAATACACTTCCCCGTGGGCGTCGACTATGCGTTGGCATGGCTGCAAAAAGTAGCTAGCAAGCAATCAACTCGGAATGAGGGCCTTTATCCCCTGATGTATTGTTCTCTCTGTATTGTATTGCAGTTGAGACCAATAGATGAACGGCTTATGCTAATAAACCATGGTGCACCTAGGCGCAGGAGAGAAGCCAAGATGCTCATGGCTCCATCTGTACTTCGTCAAAGGGTCTTTCACTGTAAATCTTTATAAGTTATGATGGGTACCTACACACTAGGATGACGGATCTGCCCGATCCACCGTCCTATCTGATGATAGGTAATTGCATACATACTTCATGTGTCTGATGTCAC